>NC_056728.1:1067856245-1067918745 GCF_019279795.1 Protopterus annectens | reverse complement strand
AGCCATGTATGGGGTGAGATTTTTTCGGGAACAGATTGCTTTTTTTTTTTCAGGTGAGAGTGGGATGTTGGGGAGGGATAGTAAGTATATTTGGGGAAGTAGGTTGGGTAGATTAACAGACAAGACAAACAAGATGCATACAGTGGCAGTATATGCCACATGTGAGGGTTAAACACCTTGATGGGGAGGGGTTTTGGGAAATCAGAAGCCCATGAGCCCCCTAGTGGAAACAATGGGACTGATGTCCCCACCTATGAGCAGTCACCACTGCACCTTCACAGCCCCAAAGGTGACTGTGCTGGGAGCTGAGTAGGAGAGCCAGGCTGACCCTCTAGTCATGACACACAGCTCTCATGTTGGCATAGCAGATCTCCGACCTCCCTGCAGAGCTCGCTACATACCATGACCTAGACCTGGGGACAGGTGACAGGTTCCTGTCCACGCTCGCTCCCAGGGAGGGCTAGCCCCATCACCTGAGGTGGTTCTACCCAAAGGTGGTGCAGGACCAATGGACGAAAAGGTCCCGGGTTTGGCCACAGACGTGCTGCGCCCTGTGCCATGGCCAGCTGAGGTGGGACAGGTGGGTCCACTGGGACCCGCATTCCCATACGTTCTATGTTTTATTAACACATGTGAGTTAGTAATTGTTAGCGCATTCCAGGATTAGGTATAACAGCATGCATAGATATTCCCATTAAACCAAACACCAGATATGGAACAGTTGCATAGAAACAGAACACATGCATATATGGGACCACAGTAGTAAATGCAACAGCATGCAGGTACATTGATGGCACCATGCCATCAATGTGGGAGTATTTCAACATAGCACATGCATAGAAACAGATTTAAATAATTATTGAACAATAGGACATATGTCCGAACATTAGAGTTAAGTCAGCACATATCAATTGAGTTGTGTATTTAGTTTATTGTTGCAGCTATGGTGGTGGGGGGAAAATGAACCCCACTCGGCCTTCCTGAGAACACTGGAAAATATGAAGGTCTCTCCAAACACCATTATATTGGGCAACTTCAACTACCCAAACATAGACTGGGAGCATTACTCTAGCTCCAACACCCTAGCCCAAAGGTTCCTAGAATTTATAAACTCAAATGCTATGGAACAACTTGTTACCACTCCCACAAGAGGGGAAAACATACTGGACCTGATCATCACCAACATGGGGACTCTATACTCCAGACCAGAAGTGTATCCCTCACTGGTAAGATCAGACCATAAACTAAACTCACTGGATATTCACATCCCGATCCCACCCCCTGTCCAGAAAACCACAGTGAAAAACTTCTCTAAAGCAAATTTCACACTCCTCAAAACTGAGGTGGAATCCTTCAAAGCCTCCGGGCCTGTGGAAAATACGGCCCAGACTGCAGAATCCTTTATAAACGCATTCTATGAACACCTTCAGGAATGCATGGATCATGCGATCCCAAATAAAACCAAGACCCAATCCTCCAAAGGCAGACGTCCTGTCTGGTGGACCCCAGCCATAAACAAACTATACAATAGAAGGAGGAAGCTACTAAATGATAGATCAAAATCCCAGAAAAAGAAGGCATCACTGATCAGTATTAGCAAAAAACTACGGGCACACATAAAATTGTCTAAGGCCAGCTTCGAGACAAAAATTGCACAGGACACTAAGGATAATCACAAGGCTTTCTTTAGTTATGTTAGGAACATAGGTGGTAATTCCCAGATATGCTCAGAATTAGTCCAAAATGACAAAAAATACACCGAACCCACAGACATTGCCAACATCCTAGCTGACAGGTTCAGCAAACTCCCCACCAAAGGGCAAATATCTATCCCAGCAGAGTGCTGCCCCCCTGACATCTCAGATGCTCAGGTAAGAGCCGCCCTCTCCAAAGCAAAAAACACAGCATCAATGGGACCAGACGGTGTCCCAGGCTGCATCCTACATGAACTCCAAGAAGAGCTAAACCCAAACATAAAACTACTGTTCAATCTCAGCCTTACTACAGGATATGTGCCCAAAGAGTGGCGTACAGCAACAGTGGTCCCTCTCCATAAAGGTGGTGCCTCAACGGATCCTGGAAACTATCGCCCCATAAGCCTGGCTAGCTTGGTCTGCAAAGCTATGGAAAGGATCATCATGGACCTCATAAATAAAGATATTGGGGACCTACAAACACTGGATCCTACCCAGTTCGGCTTTGTAAAGGGCAGATCCTGCCTCTTAAACCTGGTTGATTTCTTTGAAACAGTCACCAAGGCCATTGACGAGGGGAAGGTGGTCCACACAGCCTACCTGGACCTCGCAAAAGCCTTCGATACAATACCCCACTCGGGTATTATAGATAAGCTCACCAGCTTAAATATAAACCTCTATGTCACTAGATGGATTGCAAATTGGCTCAAGGACAGAACCCACATGGTTCGAATTGCTGGAGCCATGTCAGACTCCAAACCAGTTACAAGTGGTGTCCCACAAGGCTCTGTCCTGGGACCTCTCTTGTTCGGTATATATTTCTCGGAGGTACAGGCCAACACGGAAGGACTGTGGCTGAACATGTTCGCAGATGACTGCAAACTGGGTGCCATAATCGACTCTCCAGCTGACACAAGCATCCTCCAAAAGGGCCTCATAGAAAAAGACAACTGGTGCCAGAGCCATGGCCTCAAGCTAAATGCCAAAAGTGTATAGTCATCCCTTTGGCAAAACAAAGTGCCCACAAATTACCACATAGGTGGTAATCCATTAAGTACAGAAGAAGTAATTAGGGACCTGGGGACCCAAGTTGATAGCAATCTCTCATTTGACAACCACGTGGCCAAAGTGGTTAGAAAAACATTTTATATAGCCCACCTAATCATGAAGGGATTCACATCTAGATCAGGGGACATCATCGTGCCTCTTTACTCATCCCTCATCAGGCCCATAATTGAGTACAATGCCCCTTTTGGGATGTACCTTACCAGACACCTGCAGCAACTGGAAAGACCCGAAAAGTACCTCACCAAGAGGATCAAAGGGCTCAAACAGAGGCCATATGCTGCCCGGTTATAGAAACTCCAGCTCTACTCAGTGGCATACCGCCTGTTCAGAGGTGATCTGTGCCTGACGTATAAAGCCATGTCCAACCCGGAATTAATGTACATGCTGCACCTCAGAAAATCCAAATCCCATCGAGCTACGCGCTTGAGAGACTTGAACCTCAGCACTGAAATAAATAGGACATGCTGGAGGGACAGATTCATAACCCAGAGGCTCCCTTCACTCTGGAATAAAATCCCAGTCCAGGTTAGGCAGAGTCCCTCATTGACTCTCTTCAAGAGGAATCTTGATGAGTGGATGGGAGATCGTAGGCTTACCCCTGGTATCACTTCTGTGTCACTGTTAGACAGAGGCACAGTATACTAACCTCGAAAAAGGGCATAGCAAAATAAATTTAAAATGGGTGGCGAAAGCCAAACACATTCTGGCTAGGCTTATAAATGCCCTAAGGCAGATAGCCTAGTATGAACCTATGAACCTATGAATCTATGATGACAATTAACAATTAGTATATTCCTGTAGTTTGCATTACTTTCCTAGTCAGTGCTGTTATCTGTACCTTCCAAGTATCAGTACACTTCCCTATTGCCTTCGTTTGGACAGTGGTGTGGCTGTCAACAACTATATACATGAACTGGTTTTACCTGCAGTATACACCTCTTACCTGGTATACCTGTGGAGGAATTGTTTGTTAACACTAACTAACTGTTTCTACACATACTCCCAGATTCCAGGTTGATGTTATGCACATACCTGTCAATCTCTTTTTGCACACACTCTGGGCATGTCTTGACCCCATTAATCCACAAGTTGCTTCGGTGCAGTTCGAATCACACAGTCCAATGGAAAAAGTAGTCCACTTGAAACAGTTTTAATAATTTTAATTAAGCGCTTTTCGTCACTATAAATAAAGCGACTTCTTCAGATTAAAGTTACACGTTAAAAAACCACCATATATAGGTGTTTCAGTTATACAAAAAAGCAATCATGTGATAGAAACAGCAAATCACTTCTTGCAACTAGTTACTCAGTATTTAAAACATTGTGATACTTTCAGTTGTCATTAAAAACTAAAAAGAGTAATGTTTAAAGCACCAAGCTTCGTGCTTAAAGGTGGTTACATAAGCATAAAAATAAATATAAATAAATATTAATATGTAGAGCACACCTACAAAGTTTTTAGGGTTAAAAGTTATACAGTAATTTTAAAGTTCTTATACTATTAATTACTACTTGTTAAAATTACTTCTAACTATGACATTATTTCTAATAGTGTAACATTATTTCTAGTAATACCTGTAACAAATCTCTATGCAAAACAAACTTAGACCTTACACAAATTACACAGACCAAGTCAAAAACAATTAATTTACCTTCTAATGCTCTTTAATTTAAGGAGACATTTAATGTTACAACCTTCGTTGAGACCTGGTTCAGTAAATGCATTCGTTCTAAACTGCCATTCAAGCTCTCTTTCTTCAAGAAATAAATTAAATGGCCCCCCTCTGATATCTTGATATACCTGGTCAATGGCTTTAAAACTAAATTTATGTAAGGGATGTAACATTATGTGCTTAGCTAAAGCATTCATGTTATTGTTGTGGTTGATAGCATATATGTGTTTGTACACTCTATCTCTGAGTCTACGCTCAGTTTTTCCAATGTAAAAGGCGTTGCATGAACAGAGTGCAATATATACAAGCATTTTAGAGTTACAGTTTAAATTGTGTCTCATACAGTAGTTGCTGTTGTTAATACTCCATGTACACCCAATGTTGATGTATTTACACATATTGCAACAACCACATGTTGACATACCTTTTAATTTAATAGGACCATTTTTGTTGTTACAGGTTTCAAGAATCTGTTTAAGGTTTTTACCTTTCCTAAATATAATTTTTGGGCTCATATCAAGTGTTTCCATTAATGTCTTATCTTGTTTTAATAGTTCCCAATTCTTATAGAGTATCAATTTTACCATCTCACTGTCTCTACTGTAAGTTGTAATAAACGAGTATTCAAAGATGTTATCTTTGTTTTTGTTTTTTACTTGTACTGTGTTAGCAAAAACTGACCTAATAATATCGTTTTCGATATCAAGTTCACCCTCAGAAATATTAAGTGAAGGTATGTTATTGTTTAAAATGGGGTTTAAGACTCCAAGAGATCTCTTAGTCTGGATTTCTTCAAATAGTGAATGAATCAGTGAAGTATTATATCCTCTTTGTCTAAACATTTTTTCCAAGAACCTACATTCATCTAAAAAGTCTTGATCATGGGATGTCATCCTAGCCGCTCTTACCATTTGCCCCTTGACTATTGATCTTTTTTGGTGTTTTGGGTGGGAGCTAGAAAAATGTAAAAAGGCATTACAATATGTATCTTTTCGGTGAATTTTTGAAAAGTATTGATTGTTGTGTTTATCTTTAAATAGTGAAACATCTAAGTAATCAATACTAGTATCATGAAAATTGTGTGTAAATACTAAAAAATTGGTTGTGGAATTTAAATACTCCATAAAGTAAATGCCTGATTCCTGGTCGCCATTAAATAAAATGAATATATCGTCCAGGAATCTTGTATAATAAATGACATTCGTCATTAATTCTGCATTGTTAAAAACATAGTTCCTCTCCCAATATGCCATTACAGTGTTGGCAAAGCTTGCTCCGCAAGGGGACCCCATAGCTACCCCTTGTTTCTGAAGGTAAAAGTTGTTGTTGAAAGTAAAGTAGTTGTTGGTCAGTATAATATCAAGTAGCACCTCTACTAAGTAAATTTCCTGGCTACATGCGTTTTTCATGTGCAGGAATAAACTAGTCCATTCAATCCCATCTAAGTGTGGTATTGATGTGTATAAGTCTTTGACATCTATCATCAAAAAGTTGTATTTCTGATTGAATGGCAAAGAATTAATATTCTGCAAAAATGTCCAAGAGTCTTTACAGACCTGTTTTTCAGTAGCCAGGAATTTTTTCAGGATCTCATCAACTACTTTTGCACATGGGTATGTGATGGATCCTCTACTATCTATTAAAGGCCTAAGTGGTGGATCATCCAAGTTTTTGTGAATTTTGGGAATTGCAAAAAGAATTGAAGTTTTCGGCCATGGTATTTTTAAATCTATAATTTTACGGGCAATATCCATGTTTCGGCTTGGTACAAATGTATATCCTTTAGCTAGTACTTCCACCAAAACAGGATCCACTTCAATAGATGAAAAGTTATAGATATAAAAGTCACCAGTTTTATTTTTAATAATGGTGACTCTATATTGAGGTTCCTGTGTTAGTTTCTGTATCTGTTGTTCCTGTGAAACTTGTTCTTTTGCGGTTGCCTGTTGGGTTTCTTCGGAATTGCTCCAGAATTGGAGTCCTTGTGAAAATTTAAAGAATTTTGGTTGTGAGAAGATACTGTTTGTATTCCTTGTTCTGGTGTGCCTCTACTATTATTAGCTCATATTCGTTCACTACATCTCACACCATTATTAGTACAGTCAGTGTTTGCTTCATTAGGGTTGTACAAGGTTTCAGTAGTGGACTCGTCGTTGTTTTGAATTTTAATTTAAAAATTTAAAAATGTTTGTGAGTAAACTTAACTTAAAAGTTTTTGCTTGGTAACACTTTAACTACTTCTTTTAACCCACCTTCAGCATTTTCTATTTCGAGCACTTTTAATCCACCACTACACCCCCTTCTTAATATGTTTGAGTTGATGACTGAACTTGATTTGAGGTATTGTGTTAATAACATTTTAGGCACAAAAAACATGGCGCTACCTAACATGAATAGTGAAGAATTGTCTGCACTGACTTTTTTCATGAAATTGAAAATTCGAGCCGTCAAACCCGATAAAGGAGGGGGTATAGTGTTATTCGACCTAGTTGACTACGTCAACAGAGTCGAAAAATTATTAAACAGTGGTGCATACTTGAAGGCATCTATTAATGAAGTGAATACAGCATATAAACGTATCACTAGTTATATTAATGATTTATTTATAGAAGCAAAGATTGACACCAACAAGTACAACTATATGAATATGCCATGGCCGAAAATTTCAGTTCTTTTTGCAATTCCAAAAATTCACAAAAATTTGGAAGATCCACCACTTAGGCCCCTAATAGATAGTAGAGGATCCATCACATACCCATGTGCGAAAGTAGTTGATGAGATCCTGAAAAAATTCCTGGCTACTGAAAAACAGGTCTGTAAAGACTCTTGGACATTTTTGCAGAATATTAATTCTTTGCCATTCAATCAGAAATACAACTTTTTGACGATAGATGTCAAAGACTTATACACATCAATACCACACTTAGATGGGATTGAATGGACTAGTCTATTTCTGCATTTGAAAAAAGCATGTAGCCAGGAAATTTATTTAGTAGAGGTACTTCTTGACATTATACTGACCAATAATTATTTTACTTTCAATAACAACTTTTACCTTCAGAAACAAGGGGTAGCTATGGGGTCCTCTTGCGGAGCAAGTTTTGCCAACACTGTTATGGCATATTGGGAGAGGAACTATGTTTTTAATAATGTAGAACTTATGACAAATGCCATTTATTATACAAGATTCCTGGACGATATATTTATTTTATTTAATGGCGACCAGGAATCAGGCATTTACTTTATGGAGTATTTAAACTCTTCAACTATTTTTTTAGTATTTACACACAATTTTAATGACACTAGTATTGATTATCTAGATGTTTCATTATCTAAAGATATACATAAAAGTCAATACATTTCAAAAATTCATCGAAAAGATACATATTGTAACGCCTTTTTACATTTTTCTAGCTCCCACCCAAAACACCAAAAAAGATCAATAGTCAAGGGGCAAATGGTAAGAGCGGCTAGGATGACATCCCGTGATCAAGACTTTTTAGATGAATGTAGGTTCTTGGAAAAAATGTTTAGACAAAGAGGATATAATACTTCACTGATTCATTCACTATTTGAAGAAATCCAGACTAAGAGATCTCGTGGAGTCTTAAACCCCATTTTAAACAATAACATGTGGTTGTTGCAATATGTGTAAATACATCAACATTGGGTGTACATGGAGTATTAACAACAGCAACTACTGTATGAGACAATTTAAACTGTAACTCTAAAATGCTTGTATATATTGCACTCTGTTCATGCAACGCCTTTTACATTGGAAAAACTGAGCGTAGACTCAGAGATAGAGTGTACGAACACATATATGCTATCAACCACAACAATAACATGAATGCTTTAGCTAAGCACATAATGTTACATCCCTTACATAAATTTAGTTTTAAAGCCATTGACCAAGTTTATCAAGATATCAGAGGGGGGCCATTTAATTTATTTCTTGAAGAAAGAGAGCTTGAATGGTAGTTTAGAACGAATGCATTTACTGAACCAGGACTCAACGAAGGTTGTAACATTAAATGTCTCCTTAAATTAAAGAGCATTAGAAGGTAAATTAATTGTTTTTGACTTGGTCTGTGTAATTTGTATAAGGTCTAAGTTTGTTTTGCATAGAGTTTTGTTACAGGTATTACTAGAAATAATGTTACACCATTAGAAATAATGTCATAGTTAGAAGTAATTTTAACAAGTAGTAATTAATAGTATAAGATATTTAAAATTACTGTATAACTTTTAACCCTAAAAACTTTGTAGGTGTGCTCTGCATATTAATATTTATTTATATTTATTTTTATGCTTATGTAACCACCTTTAAGCACGAAGCTTGGTGCTTTAAACATTACTCTTTTTAGTTTTTAATGACAACTGAAAGTATCACAATGTTTTAAATACTGAGTAACTAGTTGCAAGAAGTGATTTGCTGTTTCTATCACATGATTGCTTTTTTGTATAACTGAAACACCTATATATGGTAGTTTTTTAACGTGTAACTTTAATCTGAAGAAGTCGCTTTATTTATAGCGATGAAAAGCGCTTAATTAAAATTATTAAAACTGTTTCAAGTGGACTACTTTTTCCATTGGACTGTGTGATTCAAACTGTACCGAAGCAACTTGTGGATTAATAGTTTTTTCATTTCCTTGTTTGTTTATGTCTTGACCCCATGCAGGTGAATCGGGACATATTTCGACTATTGCCCTCTTAAACCATTAGTGAATTGTACAATGACAGGTTTGTTTCCATTAACATTTTCCAAATATGTTCAGGCCTGACAGTCAGTTATATGACATGAAATGCTGCCTACAGGTCAGAGATTAGCACACTGACATGCCAGGGGGATAGGGTGACAGCCGGCAGATATGGGCAGATTAACTGGACATTCTGGACATTTCTGTACACTAGTGGGGTATGATTCTCCATACAGCTTACTACCACTCCCAGGATTCGGACCATGGCTGTGTCTCCTAAAAATAAAACACTGTCCATCACAGTTTTGTGTGCTATATAGATATTGCTGTGTATCTCTTAGCTGATTTCTGTCTATAATTCTCTTATGGTTTTACATTCTGACCTTGTACTACAACACTCTTATACAGGATTTCCTAGGCAGTTATGTTATGTAGCACAGTGTGGGTGACAGTGATGAGTAATACCTTATTATTCAGAGCAACTGCAACACTAACAATGCCATACAATACCAGAGTAAAGAGTACCAGTACAGGATATCAATCTTTTATTTCTAGGCACTGTGTACGTATTTGACAGACCTGTGGGAGCAATCTTTGTTAGCACTACCTGAATGTTGCCACACAAAGTACCAGATTCCACATTAGTATTATAACATTTAGGGGAGTTGCTAGAGTGACAGGTTTGTTTTTATAGATGTCTGACAATCAGTTGTATTTCTTGTTTTCTGCCTAAACATCTCGGATCATTCCACTGATTTCCTAGGGGGACAGAGTGACAAGCAGCAGGTATGGGCCAATTTACTGGACATTCTGGACATATCTGTACAGTTGTGGGTATGATTCTGTATGTAGCCTACTATCACTCCCAGGATTTTAACCATGGTTGTGTGTTATAAAAATACAACAGTTCATGTCTCAGTTTAGTGTGCTATTTGGATTTTGTTGTCTGTCTTTTCACTGTTTTCTGTTTCAGTCTCTCTCAGTTGTACTATATGACCCCTTGGCATTACACCAGTCATATACAGTCATTCCTACACATTTTATTTATGTAGCACAGTGTGGGTAATAGTGCTTAATACAACAGTACTATTAAGTGATTACAAATCTACATTACCATATGATACCAGAGTAAACACACGCAGTCCAGCAGTTAGATCTTTATTGTCAGACTATTATGCTTTTATTTACATGCAACCTATATAAGACTTTTCCTGCCAATATTCTCTGCTGTATGCAGTACATGCCTTAAACAATATAGGTTTTATACAGGCAATAAACTTACTACTACTTTCAGATTTATTTCCTATGACAGTACATGCAAGAGTATTACTAACCTGCCTTGCGTCGCAACCACTCCAATCTACATCCATGGGCCTCCTGGTTCATAGCCCGCTCACTTGCCACTGTGAAAGACATAAGAGGAATATTTAGCCATACCTATCCATAATAAACATGAGTGGCAATTATTAAACAGGTAGTGGACTGATACTTACACACAACTGGGACGTCCCCTGTCCTCCTAGCCTATTGGATCCACTGATCCAAGCAATCTCCCTTTCACCACTTCAAGTCAGCATAGTGATGCCTGACCTGCTCACCAGTTCCGGGTATGCCAGTGGCACTGGTGAGGTCATGGGTGAGATGGTCCCAGGTTTCCGCTTTGTATTGGGAACCCTGGTAATGGCCCTGCAGCAGTCTCCTGTCATGGTCTTTCACTAGGAGTCCTACCATGACTCTAGACTCCTGCATACCTCAGCACTGTGCCTGAAAGCACACACCCTCTCCCATTCCAGACATAGTGCCTACAATGGGGAAGCTACAACCAGTTATGAGATGTATTCCTACCTGTTGGGTTTAAATAGGACCGTTTTCCCACATGTTGCCATGATTGGATGGTTTTGAAAAGGCTAAGCTATGGGCAAACCTGCTTACCTAAGGTTGGCATTGCTTAAAGGGGTATGCCAATGGGCGGATTGAGTTAGCTGGTCTACACATTGCTTACACCTACTAAGCTGGGTTGTGCAATGCTTAACATTGTTTAATATTTAAATTGCATTATATTTGCATTGTGGCATTGATTTATTATTCATTACATGTTATATATGTGTTTGGTATCCATGATTCATGTGTGCGTACACTGTATGGGGTCCTTTTGTTTATTATGGGGATTTCAACACTTTATTACATTGACACCTCACATCTGGGCATAATGCAGTTCTCCAGTTCACATATTTATGTCCTGTAGTTGGTTATACAATATAAAACTGTATATAGATTCCTTTCACATGTTCAGTTTGTATTTCCTATGGTGAGGATCTGTTTGGTGATATCTCAGTCTTATGTATTATTGTGACTATAGTGTACAGGTTCCTTGGTACAAGACCTGCAAAGGCTGTTTATCTTGTTTCTGGCCAGAACAGCGACTGATGCATACAGAGTGCTTAAGGCACTTTTAAGCAATTGTAAGCAGATTTGCGCAAAGGTAAGCAATGCTAACCTCTGGTTAAATATGCTTACAGAGACCTAGCTTCAATATTGCTTAACCTGTGTGCACATTGCTTACCCTGACGCAAATGGACTTAGACACGCTTACTACTGCTTAAATATGCTTACTCCTGCTTACAACTGCATAACAATGCTTACTCTTGCTTACTAGTGCTTACACCCGCTTACCACCACACTAATTTAGACAGTGATGTCTAATGGGTCTTGGGCAGGTGGTGGATTTGGCACTTGTATGGATTTATCATTTATTACACATTTACCTTCCATTTGTATCCCTGATTCTTGTGTACATATACTGTATGGGGCACTTGTGATTATCTGTGGACTTTGAAATATTATGACAATGACACCTCACATCTGCATGTAAAGCAGTACTCCAGTTCACAGATATATATGTCATAGGATATGCAACAAAATAAATTGATCATACAGTGATTTGACATGGAAAATGGATTGTACTGGAGTGGAACTCGAACCCGGAATGACTGCTCATAAGGTGAATGCTCCGCCCAATACACTATTGCTGTACTGCTTCATTTGCATATATCTTGCTTTTTATCCTCTTGTGCCATTTAAGCTGCATTAACCATAGCTAGGCAATGGGCAAACCCACGCACCTACAGTTAAATTTGATCTGTTTCATAAAAAAAAGTTTTCATATTTAAATGTTGTAACTATTGCTCTTGTACACTTGGGGGAGATTTTGCTGAGGGTATGCAAACACCTATGAGCTGTTTCACTCATTCTTACTCCTACACTGCTGTTCTTGATTGCAGGGGCGTGTATATTCTGCGAGCTCTGCTCTCAGACATGCCCCCTACACTTGTACATGCTCCATGTCCATTTAGGAACTCAGGCAGCGCGCCTTCATTACTATGCATGGCGTGCTGCCATCCTGTTCCTAAACATCTGCTTCCGTGCAGGACTAAGCTAGTCCTGCAAGGAAGGATAGTGAATCCGGGGGAAAGTTGCTGGCCATGGTGTAGATGTCTTGACTAGAACAAGTGTGGCTACTTTTGATAAATGAAAAAAGGTGTTTTTCCCCCACACCTTTTATTGGTGTTACATCCACTATCTACCGTGCACAAACATGGTGGTCAGTGGTTTCCTTTCTGCTTATGCAGAAAAGGTACAAGAATACAGTGGGACTTCCGTCATGACCATAAAAAGTTTACTTTTTCCTGCTAAGTTTCTAAAGTAACAAAAGAGCTGTAACCCTGCACCTTAAACACTCATAAAAACTGCTGCTGCAATTGTTTAACACTCATAAGTTAATAAGGCAGAACTGCATTACTTCCCCTTCACTGGTTAATTTAGCTTTAGAACTCTCAATGAGGAATAGCAGGTAAAATGTGGTAAATTATTAGCACTTAAGCAGCAGTGTCTGAGGTGCAATATTAGCCTGAAAATGGGTGCTTATCATGTAGTATTGGCAAACATTTACTTTAAGATTGGATGGACTCTATTTCTCATAGATGAATGATTCTGCCTACTAGGCATGGCAATTAAAGGCATATTAGAAAGGAAAGGGTTCAGAGATTAGTAGAAGTGCTATGACTGACAATTACATACAGGTATTCAAGAATGGACAAGTAGTGAAATAATAAACCAAACAGAAAATTGCAAGGAACTGCTAAACCTAAGATACATGAGAAAGAGTGTGCCAATTAAACAAAAAAATCCAGCACACCATAGCTATAAATGATTACATTGTTTTATTTAATAAAAACACTGGGGGCCAGTTTCACTTTTACTTCTTCAACTAAATAGTACATTCACAAACAGATATTGATATATGAAGGACCAAAAATTCATTTAACAAAGTGAATCACCCAATAATAGCCATATAAATACACATAATATATTTTTTTTCTGTAGCCTTTTTGAATACACCCTACATCAATGCTGCTTCTTCTTTCTCTTTGCTGTCTCTTATAATGGCTGTGTATTGTTTCAGTTGTCAGCCTAGCATACTATCTAGGGTCTTCGTTTTTTTGTGTCTCAGTAGCTGACATTGTAACTCTAGGAATTTTACAGGTTCATAGGTAAGTACTACACAAGCTGCCCTTGTGGGAATATTTTAAGCATAACTAATGTCCCTTTTTGTACTCAGTGTAATCTATCTAAGTTGATTATACACTGGCCTTACCCATCCAGTGGTTAATAATTATATATTACTCCTAATGAGCATAACTGGGATCATACCATAGATAATTTGAGGGGACCCATGCATGGGATAAAAAGGGGGAAGTCTTGGGGTAAATTCTGTTTCCCATCCATGGATGTAAGTTTTGTTTGAAAATGGACATTAAAGATCTTTGTTTTATGTTTTCAATAGCAACAGTATTCTCTGTGAAATATATCTGTCCCTTCAAACCATTCTGCTAATGTTGCAGAAGACTAAGTATTTCTGCTGCTATTTGACTTGCTGATGTGCAGTAAATCCATCACTAAAGGGTCAGACTCAGGTCACCTCTTAGCAGTCTGTAAGATAGTGAGAACAGTCAGTCGCAGGGTTTTGAGTCTGTCAAGTAAGGTATATTGTTTAGGCCTTGTATCCTTTTAGTAAGGTATCTTTGTGTGTGTTCCAGTTGTTGCATGGGTCTGGACAGACACATGCCAAAGGGGAATTACATTCAATGATTGGCCTAATGAGGGATGAGGAAAGGGGGAACATGACATCTCTTGATCTAGACACAATCCTTTTGTTTATAAGTTGTGCAATATAGAAGGACTGTCTTACAATAGACACATGTTGATCAAAAGTTAGGTCACTATGCACAAGGTTCCCAAACCTCAAACAAATGGGTCAGCTCTTAGGGGTGTATTGTCAATGTGGTAGTTCCCTGGGGTAGATGACTTCCCAAAGGATAAAATAATGCACTTTTGGCATTTAGTTTCAGATCATAATTTTAATACTAGTTATTTATTTGAGACAAACTTTCATGCAGAATGGTTAAGCCACTTGGGGATTCAATGGTTGCTCCTAGCTTGCAGTGATCAATCAAAGCCCTTTGGTATAGACAGAAGAGCTTCTAGCACAGAACCCGCAGAGGCTCCACTGGTGACTGGTCTCTTTGTGGAGGTAACATCCCCTATTTTAATTATATGTGCCTTATCTGTGTGCCAGTTGGCAATCCAACAGGTGGCATAGAGGTTTATTCCCAGTTTATTTAGCATTTCTACTATGCATGAGTGAAAAAATGTTAAATTACACAATTTTAAGGTTGAAAATGTATTGTCAGACAGGGAAGGGAGTGTTACATGGTAAAAAGGTAACAGCACGAAAGAGCACAGGCACTGGATGTATGAATAAAATCCACTTTATTCAATAAAATAAAATAAGATGGTTTAGCGCTTTCATCTACACACAGGTAGACTTCCTCAGAACAATTCCACACTTATTTGCATTAGTTTAAATAAGCCCAAGCATCCAATCCGTTTCCTTAATGGATTAACAAGCAATTAAGAATATAATTAGAAAGTTTATGGTCATTTAAAGTGCCCTGTGCTTTATACTGACGAATAAATAGAATTTCTAATCTTGCTGAGTTTATAAACTAATAACAATATGTGAAATATATATACACTTCCTAAAATATGATCCATAAGAGTTCAATACCTAATAATTTAAGTAAAATTTATATGTTAGCATAACAAGTCATAATATTGTAAAAAATAAAAATAAAATAAAATTTAAAATTTATAAGGTACTACAAAATGCCTTTAAATCCAGTTTAATATATATGCTGGTCCAGAATAGGTTTAATAGAGATATTTTCATTTAAACCGGGATAAATGGAGGCATTCAATTTTATCTTAATTTTTTTTTTGTATAAAGCACAGGGCACTTTAAATGACCATAAACTTTCTAATTATATTCTTAATTGCTTGTTAATGCATTAAGGAAACGGATTGGATGCTTGGGCTTATTTAAACTAATGCAAATAAGTGTGGAATTGTTCTGAGGAAGTCTACCTGTGTGTAGATGAAAGCGCTAAACCATTGTATTTTATTTTATTGAATAAAGTGAATTTTATTCATACATCCAGTGCCTGTGCTCTTTCGTGCTGTTACCAAGAACAGTTTTGGTTGCTTTCATTTATTTACATTAGTTGGCTGTTCTGGTTACTTATCTATTTCATGGTAAAAAGGTGGTAATAAGGGGAATTGTTTCAAAGGCTTTGCCCAGGTTGAGGTATGCAGTGTCTATCATTTTGCCTTTGTCCATTTGCTTTGGTGATTTTTTCAAAAAATCTACCAGTTTGAGTAAGCATGACCTGTCTCTGATGAATTTAAAACTGAGGTGGGTCTAGTGTTTGGAGGTTCCCTACATTCTGATTGATTAATTCCATGATAAGTCTTTCCATGGCTTTGCTTATGAGGCTTGTCAGACTTATGGGTCTGTAATTGCCATGGACTGTGGGAGGTCCTGTCTTATGCATGGGAATGACTGTAGCTGTTTTTAATTTGCTTTATACAAAGCCAATTTTATTTGCATTTTTTTACTTCTAACTTTTGTTTATTGAAAACATACCAGCCAAGTGCTTTAATTTACAAAAGAGGGCCCTTTCTTATATGTCAATATTGAATAGGTGTGATTGTGGTGTTTCCAAGCATATTTGTTTTTGTGAGTGCTCTAATTCAGAATTTGTTTTAACTAAAGTCTATTCTTCTGGTATTTTTTTTCAGGACATACATAAATAACTTTATAGGTATAATTGTGCCAGTGGCCACCTTGACCAACTGACCAAGAACTCTTGAAAACTAGATATGTAGTACGGGTTATGATGCTGGTATCAAAAAGTCTGCTTAATTTATACAGAACTTTTGTCTCATCTGAGCAACCCTTTATGCCTGACCTGTGCTAATTAAATAAGGTGCATCATTTTGTTTGTAGGCTTTTTTAGCTTGGGTGAGTATTTGTCATCACTAGACACCACATTATCATTACATCACTTTGCATGATAGCAGAAGGAGAAAATAATTCTGTATAGTTTTGCCTCCAGGTGCATTCAAAATCCTTTCTCCTCACCATCCATGTCCTCTCACAGATCCTTTTCACAACGTACTCCTGCCTCCCTGATTTTCTCCATGCATTCCATCTCCAACACTCGGTCCAATATTCCATGTTATACATCAACAACCCTCCCCCTGAATATGTTATTTTACAGATCTAGTAGCAGTTAGGCCTTGCAGTCTACTGCAATTTCCCAATTAGGACAACCCCTTCATGCCACCTGACAAAATCTTGTGCATTTGCATTATGCACCCTGTCTTTTCTGGTCTAATGAGAAGTGCTCTACCTCCTCTAATCTGTGATGTTTTCCTCTTCCTGCAATCCAGTGCCCCTACTGGTAGCCATCCTCAGGACTCCTTCCAGCAATCTGATCATCTTCTCCAGGTGTTGTCTCTTACTCAATGTGTTGCCTTACCAGGGCCCAGTAGAGGACAGACATAACATCTTTGCTTCTGGGGGTTGCTGCTATAATGATACATTTGGCTGCTGCCACTGCTCTCATTTTGTTCTTGGTGACTCAGTTTAGGTGTGATCAATGCCTCCATGTTTATTTCTTTGTTGCAAACAGTTCTATCCCCCCCCAGTTGTATACTTTGCAGCAGGGTTGTAAGGCCCATATGCATTATTTTGCATTTGACTTCACTGAATCTTAGCTGCAACCATTCAGCCCTCTTAGTCAGCCTTTCCTTAGCACTGGTAAAGGGGTCCGCCATAGTCTTCATTTTCTTAGATCTGTATGAAATGAACAAACTGAATTTTAGACAACTCGACTAAACTCTGTGGTCCTCCACTTTGTACTTTATTTATTCCTAACTCGGGACCTTTCATTTAAAAAAAAATTCTATATTTAAACATAAACCAGTCTCATTTCTCTGCAGCACTGAGGCAGAGACCTTTCTGAAATTCAAACAGCCCACATTTAGCATTGCCCTCTTTCAAGTTAACCTATAACCCCGTTCCAAAATGGAATATGATTTGTCTTAAAAGTTTCTTCAGGCTATGAACCCATGCTGGGTGTTTGCCTAGAGACTCTTGTCTTGTAATAAAGCAGAGTCTTTCCATTAAGATTTTTACATGGCTTTCCTTGCTATTTCTGTTAGGCTAACAGCCCATAGTTCATTTCCCATTTCTTCTCTCTCCTATTGGACTATGATCTACTGAAAACCTTCATCAGGGGATTTGCTAGGATGCTGGTCTAATTCCTGAAGACATCAGTATGTAGCACATCTGGTATTTGTGCTTTATCTCTCTGATGAGACAGTTTCCTCACAATCTCTTCCTTCTCTTTTCTTGTGTTTGTCAGTTGCTTTCACCACTCAGATATACCTTCATCTCCACATAGCATGCTTCTTTTGTTTTCTTCTTCAAAGACTAAAGAAAGCAACTTCTGCTTTTTTCCTAGGATTATGTATTCTCCTTTCCACATGGTCATATCTGTCCTTCTCTTCATTGTGTCTGCTATATGCCTAAAAAACCTTGCTTACCATCATGATTTCTTCTAAGAACTCTGTCTGGATTGTTCATTTGCTTCCCTAACCTCCTAGATATTTTTCCCTTCTCATTTCCTTAATTATCAAGCAACTCCTTTTATGCACTACTGACTGGTTCATTCATTCCCACTGAGGTGAGAGCTCTACAATCCATTCCAGGCGTGAGCTGTGGCCAACAGAAACAGTGCCTTCTTTCACAGGGAGCCAGGGTTTTTTAAACTTAGCTTGGCTTGGTTCACCCATTAATACCTGCTGGATTCCTAAGGAATGCATAGCCAGCTAGCATCTTCAAGGACATGTTTCAAACTTCTATGAGTGATGTAAATAAATAAATATTGTCTCAGTAGCCCCGCTTTATTGAAAGTAAGCATCTGTGATAATGTGTTAAGGATTCTGAATGACGATCTCATTCAACACCTGTTTTCCTTGATCTGTTCCTCAGATAGAGGCAAGCATGCAGATCCTCCAAAGTCTGCCTGTTAATTAAACCCAGGAAGTTTGGGTCATAGTCAGGGCTTTATCCTTTACTGCCATTGATCTGGCAGCAAGCCTTATCTTCTTCATTGCTGCACTACTTACAATCACTTTGCGCCTCTCACCTCCCCTACCCTTTTCCACTTAGTCTAGTCTTTAAGTCAGCTGTAACAATTAACATCAACTGATGACCACTCACCCAGTGATATAATTATGTGCAACCTGTGCATTTAATAAATGCAAGATGGTAGGAGGAATATTTCCTTGTCTATGACTGAGTTTTTAAAGTTATTTTTCATTCCAGTTATTTTTAACAGCAGTGTTCACATGCATGAATATGCAAGTAAACACACCTCTAGTGAAAAACAAGTATTCAGAAAAAAGATTTGCAGAGGATTTTAAGGATAACCTTCCATTATTTAATGCTAGCATCAAGCCTTTTCAAAATGCGATATCTGAGCTGACTTTTGTGTTATCAACTTCTTTTAATAAGCTATGATACTAACTACAAGGCAGCTGCTAAAACAGCAGGTGTTTCTGATCTTTTCTGGCACTGCCTGTTCTGGGGTAACAAATTTAACAAAATATCTGGGTCTACTGATGTTTTGCTTAGTAACATGCTAGCATTTTAATTCAATGTGCCAAATCCTGTCTAAGCAAATACTAGATGAATGCATAAGTACATGCTGTCAGGTGCTCTACAGCATGATGCCAGTTTTCAAATTATATTCTAGAGGCATGAGAAAGACATTTTCATGAAAGTCAAAGTGCAAGAAGAAAAACACAGATTCATGCTATTGATAAAACTGTTTCTCTGTAACTTAAATATTTTTCTGAAACTGAAAGCTTAAAGTTTACTTTTCCTATAGCTAAAAATGTTTCATATAGCTACAAGTTTAGGTAATATTGACCTGAAATCTGATTTTTTTTTTTCCTGTAGCTAAACATTTAACTTAAAGTTAGCAAGGTAAATGTGGGCAATTACAAAAGTTGCTTTTCTGTAGCTGAAAGAGTATAAGAGTTATTTAATTAATTTCATTCATGCTATATGAGTGCAGATGAATGTGTACAATTATATAATTATGTTGAATAAAGTTTCTTCTTTCAGTCATTTTGCAAAACATAAATATATCTGGCAGTGCTAAGATTGGTAACCTGACTAAAATACCATATGCACTTGACATGCTGCCCGGAGTTTAATGTGCAACTAGCCCCCCACAACCCCTCCACCTCCAACACACACACACACACACACACACACACACACACACACACACACACACACACACACACGCACACACACACACACACACACACACACACACTTGCACATAAATTGCTTACATAAAATGCTAGGGAACAAAATAACTAATTTCCCAGTTTCAGTCTTTAATTATATTAACTAGATGAAATGTGTCATTTATCAATGTTGTGTAGATATTCCCATTTATCAGAATAAACACTACTCCAAAAGCTACGTACAGCTATTGCCCTGACCAGGGAGAGTGCTCTAAAGCAGCTTTCCTAACTGCCTTAAGTAAAGAAGTGTGGGGTTCGGTTCAGCATAAGCCAGTTCTAATTCAGGTTGCATTTTCCCCAAGATATTCCAACACCTATACATGAATTAGCAAAAATGAAACAAAACAAAAAAGCTGCATATTAATTTAAACTGTAATTCATTATTAGATTTGATTCAATGTAAAGTTGTGCAATTAAAACTGGTATGCTGTGTATTAATCTGTACAATGCGCTGAAACCTGAACAAGGGTGGACAGCAGATTTTGAAACTGAAGGATACATTCAGAACCTAGGTTCACCTACATTATTAAGTCACAAAGTTCAATTTCATCACTATATACCAGCAATAGTGACAAACATGCTGCCGGACAAACACAGGTTGTGTGATTTATTTCCCTCTTCCCAAATAGCCACCAAATCAAAAATGTTCACTAACATTAGCTTAAATGGAATGAATGCCTGTGCCATAATTTTGGGAGCCGTTCTTAGAACCTGTCCTCTGTGTAACTGGAGCTGCACTGATAAATTGCTACAATCCTCTTCTTCTTTACATTATACTGACAGGAGCTACCAAACTCTAGAATCCAATATAACACAAATGGCCTCCAGGTGCCCAAGATTTTCTTTATCTCCCACTTGTTTCTCTAATATGGATCTGGAAATAAAAGAACAAAGACAAAACTTAACACCAGCTTTCATTGATGTATGAGTTATGTGAAACAATTTTAATTTTTATTTCACACTGAGATCATTTTGGATTCAGCCTGTGCTATGATCTGGCTTTCATTCTTCATTAATTACCAGAAAGCAGAAGAACTGCTGTGATGAACAAAACAGTTCTGATGTTTGTCCTGATTCTGCTATAATCATCCAAAATGGAGAGTCTGTAGGCCTTCAGAAACTAGACTTATCAGCAGAACCAACTTCTGAATGATGTCTAATGTACTGCTAGCTGCTTGAGCTGTGGTGGTGCAGCGGTTAGCATTGTCGTCTCAATGTAAAAGGATGTCAAGTTCACTTCTCGGCTGGAGTACCTTCTGTGTGGAGTCTGCATTCTGCTTGTCAGACATTAGCAATGTGGCTCATGTTTGAGCACTGCTTACCTATGTGCAAACAGGTGTGACTCGCATGCATGTACACTTTGTTAACCATCGCACAAATCCGCTGCTCACTGTGCTATGGAACTGTACACACGATGCTTTCTTATTGGTGTTTATTGTCCATTTCCTTTACATAACATAAAAGTACACTTGGAAACATTGTAAACTGAGGGCACATTCTAAGTATATGTCATATATTCACAATACACACATGTGTTGCCCCCCTCACCAAGCAGTACAACCCTAGGGTCTCAGTATTTTTTACACACATATATGTGGGGGTGCTTACAAACTTGCTCTGCTGAAGTAAACATAAATTTACAGTATTTTGATACTTGCACCTGCCTACTGTAAAGCACTGTACACCAGCATGGGGACACTGTCTATACCAGACAGATTACAGTGACAGTTATCTTGATGAGAAAGCCCTGTGGTCTGTCTAGCTACTGAGTGCTGCCATACTATCCTAAGGCCTGAATGTGATGGCATGACTTATGATGTGTAATGAGACACATTGCAGTTCCTGAAGCCACAACCCTTACAAGAGAATACACTAGAAAGTACTGATATGATGATGCTATGCAATCAGATGCAGAGAAAATAGGGATATGGCACAGTAATCACTTGCACAGGGTGTTGTGTGGGGGAGCAAGAGGCCTAGGCTGCCACAAAAGGTCAGTGGGTGTGCGTGAGTAAGAAAGGGAAGCAGGCAGGCTTAACCATGTAACTGTTGTGTTTGTGTCCATAGGGATCCTGAACACAGCCAAGCTCAGTGCTATCTCTATGTCTTGGCATGTCAGGCAGGTGTGAGCAGTGGATGGTAGAGTTGACATTTCATTGTTGTTCCTCCTGAGCATGAGAACTGGCTTTGCAAGGGGTAGCACTGGCACCTCCATGCCCAAGGTGAGATGCAGTGCTGCAACCAGAATATGACTGATGTCTTCTGGATGTGCTTCCTTCACGGGATTGCCCAGGACAACAACCCCATGGCCTACCATATCTGGGTGTGGAGGCACACTCACCAAATGACCAGTGGAAGTACTGCCACAATGGGAGCATGATTGGGCATGGCCACATTGGCTACCAGAAAATTCTGTGGCTGATCTATGCCCATGAGGACACCATTCCCCTTCCAGCAGATGTTCTGTCATAGACACTGCTCATTCCATGACATATATCACTTATTCTAATGTGTCATTCATCTGATCTTGTGAATCAGCAATACAGTGGAGGCAGTCACGCATGCCAGTTTGTGCCACATATACAACCTTGAACATTTTTCTGGAATGTCTTTCTGAACATGGCTGTGCCTCCATATGTTGAGTGACACAGGAACAGATACCTGCTCCAGGTGGAGGAGGGACAGCAGGCCTGCTCCAAGCACCCCTATCAACCCTCCTGCATGGCACCTCCCCCACAGTTTGGCTAGGGACAGAGTCAACAAGCACTGAAGCTGCAGTAGACACACTTCCCTGATCAATGTCCTTGCCCTTCACCTGTCTAAGATCTGTGGGATCAGTGGACTGAATAGGCATAGGCCTACTGGCTGTGTCCAGGGAATATGAAAGGGGTGGCTGGATGTCAACCTCTATGTTAGATTCAGCTTCTGCTCTCCCTCAATTATGCCTATTTTTCACCACCACCATCAGTGTCTGCTGAGACACTGACATCAAGTGGCAAAGGGCCCACATTCCCACTGTCATGATCTCCTGTGATAAATAGGAAGAAACACAGGCATACAATAATACCTGCACTTCTATGGTACAATAAATGCTAAATAACTAACAGCACTGCCACTATTACAGACAGTACAGCATTGCACACAACCGGCCTAAAATGACACTTTATGATATTTCTTTAAATTGATTTGCAGTGCTGACATAAATTTATTTGGCTTACCATCTGCAGAAGGGATATGTTGCTGGATTTCTGGCAGTCCTGAAATAAGTTAAGCAAGAGGTAAGGTCAACATCATCACATTTAACAGTAAGACAGGGACAATACATATGCTCCTCCATATCTGCATTAACTGTACATTCATATGAAAGGTGGTTAACAGCTCAAAACTAAACATATAACTGTAGTAATCTTCAACCCCCACCAAAAAAAAGACGTGACACAGAAGTAACTTGTATTTCAATTGTTTTACTATACAACATTATTTAACTGGTCACATAACAAAGCTTACCTGGACGTTTGTCTTGGGACTCAGAAGTAGTGGCACCTACATCAAGGACATGCTGTGGTTCACACTGCAGTGAGCTCTCATGTTGGAGGATATTCACCAGGAACTGTTCATTAGGGGTAAGAGCTGGTTCTGAATCAGGCCCTACCTGGTTACCCTTTGGTCTTGTACAACTGCAGCTGCTCACCTCCATGCAGTGTTAATCATGTCAGTGGCCCTATGGCGCAACTTTTCATATGTCCAGCTATGGCCGCCCACAGAATTAATGTTGTTAACAATGTACTGCCATAATTGTAGTGTTTCTTGCATATTGGGCTGACCCCTTCCCAGCAGAAATGCCCCATGATAACTGACAGCATCAACAATAATATCGTTTTCAACTTCACTGAATGGGAGTCTCCACCTCACTGACATTGTTTGTGTCCTAAAAGATAACAGAATGATAATACGCATAAGTATCATATAACCACAAAGTAACTGTTTCCAGATAAAACAATAAAAGTAGGCAGTCAGTAATACTCACTGGAAAAATGTAAAACATTTTACAGATGTGAAATACTAACAAAAGGCAGGATACAAAACAAGAAGATTGTCAAGAGCAACATATCCTTATATGTACCATTGACAGCAACTCAACTGTGCCATCTAAAAGAAACAGTTCATTCTAGTTTGTGACATAACAGTAACTGTTCTTTGCTCCCCCCACCCAGAAGAGAGCAGGCAAATAAACCATTTCAAAACATCTTAGAAATGTTTAAAGTACTTTCAAAGGACCTGTCCCTGAAATTATTTGTACATATTTATCACACAGCATTCTATTTTCATGTGCTGTCATTCATGTGTACTTCTGAAATGGCTTGACAAACATGTCCATGCCATCAGTACACTTCTAACTAATGGATACTGATAAAAGTGTAAAAACCTTTGTTTCACGTTATTCATTAATATGTTCCAGAATATGCAGTATGTAGATAGCAAATTGGGCATATGTAGTATGTAGGTAGCAAAATGGGAGCATACCTCCTGGAATTCAATACTCTTCTGTAAAGATATCTTTGGAAGAAATTTGCTTTTGTTAAGTCCTGCAAACATGTAGCACGTGTCCTCAGCATCAGTTTGGCTAGCTACACATTTGCCTTTTTATAATGGAGTAGATTATTAATGGATTGCATCTGTCTTAGCCCGTGTTTCAGAGATGCTAATTATGACATAAGCAGCTGAATTGCATGCTAATAAATAAATCTGGTTGAGCTATTCAGCAAATTATAAAGCAGCCATGTAGACTCCATGCTGTTTTTTCCTTTGGATTTCAAAAGTAGTGGAGTATAGACACAGAAAGTATACACTGACAGAATGTTAGGAGCTGCTGCTGCTTAACTTGATTTGTGTGTGCTACAGGCTGCATGCAATACTGCTCCTGCTGCCAATAGGCTTAGGCCAAGATGGAGAAGAGTTTTCAGGCCACATGTAAATTATCACAACATACACAACATGGACAATGTAGAGTGCTATAGGGTGGACAGGGAAAAGCTACAAGAATTCTGAGACCTCTGCCAACTTCAACTCAGAGCAGAGCCTTTACCTACACTTGTATTGGCTGTGTACTGGTTGCATCACAGTCAGTCCTGAACTAACACTATGGCAAGTGTTGCATTTACAAGGTACGTCTTGAACATGTGTTGTATTGTATAATAATATCATGGCATGCCCTTGTATTTCATTACTAGGCACAGTAATCAAGTAAAAGGTGGGAGACATACAGAAATTAACGTAACCTGACAGCAAAGAGTTAATTGACTTGTATGTGTCCAATAGCAAGTAGTAGACCTTAGGCATCAAAGATTCATACCTCTGCAAAGTACTGATGATCCCTGCATGCCCTCTGTTTAGCACCATACATTTGTAATGGGAAAACATAACAGAAAGAAGTTAGAAAGTAATGAGACACATTGCAGTTTGTGACTTCACAACCCTCACAAGATCAAACAGGCAGGATGCAATACAGGGAGAGTAACAAGACCAACATATCATTGCTTGGACTACAGCAGTAGCTCAGCATGGGTCCCCCCCTCAAAGGAACAGCATACACTTGCATGTGCCATAACAGAAACTCACCTTTGCTCTCATCAAAACAGTATATGCTTGCTTGTACCATCCACCTGCCCTTCATTTGATGGCAACTGCATATCATAGTATTCCCAGTTAATATCTTCACACATTTTAAGGTAAGTGAAATAGACTGGCTTACACACGCATGTCTCTGAGTACTGGTCAGATAACTGATGAATGACCAAGAAACACAGCAAGGAAAGAGAGAGCTGTATATTTGTAAGGAATAATCAGAGCTGGTTGTATGATCACTAATTGCACTACATCCAAATATATTAAATTAATTTGATACAACTCTATAAAATATCAAAAAAGCTATCTTTACCTTTTAATGCTACAATAACAGAACCCCTTTGCTGCATACATACCACATGCCTCCCTCATCTTTGCAAATCTATCACCATGGGTCCTAACATTCACCTCCCTTTCCATAGCAGCTGTGGAAAAAAACTGAACAGAACAGCATACCATTATGAATACCAGTCTTGCTTATATTCAGCTTTAAGCCTTACAAGTACTCTCTGTAGTTAATCCTTACATATTTGTGAGACGTCCTCTGTCCTATATTCTTCAACCAAGCATTGAGGGTATCCCTTTTACTGTGACTTAGGTCACTAAAGTGGTGCCTACATTGGTCACCAGTGCAGGGGATAGTGGTGGCACTGGTTGCAGCCCAGGCCAAACTATCTCAAGCTTCTGACTTATACTGGAACCCAAAATAGTCCCCTAGCAGTAGCCTGGCACTATGATGTTTCACTGGAAATCCAAAAAAATCTTGGACTTCTGGACACCCCATCGCTGAGACCTAAATTTCATACCATCTCCATGAACACCTGCCATGTCTACTATGGATCAAGATCAATGGAGACTGATGATTTCCCTTCAATTCCAGTTATTGCATTTACTGAGAGTGCTATCACTGTTTGAAAATGTTACGCACTGCTTACCATCTCACACCCTAGAGCCCTGCATTTTCACAATAGTAAGCTGTGCACAACAGTGGCAAGCTGTGAAAAACAACACAGACAGTTGTGTGTGTGTGCTAGACAAATGTGAAGGTCATGCCAGTCCAGATAGCAGAAATATACTTAAAGGAAAATAGTACACAGTATACCCGCAGTCATACATTTGACAATGAAGGTGATAATGCATAAATAAATAAATAAACAACTAAGACACTATTATTGTCTCAGCCCTCATACATATAATTAATATCATGTACACTATGTGAAGTGTTTTAATTGACTATAATGGCAAGTAGAACAACAGTAATGGTGTATGGAATATGCAGTATTTAAACCCAGGACCATGGTTATGGCAGTTCTACACTTAAACCTGTTGCCATAAGAGAGTTGAAATACAGCTGTTCATGTTTCAGTTCATTGCTATAACCTACAAAATCACAACAGTGAAAAAAAGTTGCAAACCCTGTACTAGAACCCCAGACCACCTGCATTGCAGTCCTATACTTATACCTGCTCCCACAGGAAATAGAATTGATTTAATATATCTGGTTTCTATTTTTGGCTGTATACTTTCAGAGTGGTCCACTTATCCAGTTTGTGCACTGATGCACTTCATGCAAACAAGATAAGTACAGCCAAGCCTGAGATTCTTTTTCTCTGGTTCACATGTTTGCTCAAAGCGGTGGATCACGCAAAGAGTGGCAAAAAAAAAAAAAAAACAAAGATAAGGAAAAAAGGGAAAAAATGGTTGAAATAAGGAAAAGCAATCTATGACATACACAGTAGAAAATGTTAGTACACATGAGATATTTCTTCTAAATCTTTGAAAAAGACATTTTTTGAGTGCAAAAAATGAAAAAAAAAGTTTAACATCAGGATCTAGGCATGCAACATCAGGGACATATATTTCCACAAGAACAAGACATCTGATTAAGGTGAGAGACAAAGCATTTAAGAAACAGAAGATAGGTCAAACTACAAGTTTGAAAACTGAAATAAACAAGCTGGACAAACAGATTAAGACTAGTGTGAGACAAGATCAAGAACATTTTGAAAAAAAACATTATATAAAGATAATGAGCATAATAGGAAACCTTTTATAGATACATAAGATGTGTGAAGAGTAAAGACATACAAATTTATAAACTGTGTGCAGATTCTAAAATTTATTCTCAGACAGAATAGATTATAGATATATTTACAAAATCTTATCCAAAAGTTTGGCTCCACAAAAGGGGTAATAAGTTGTCCTTGTAACATCCAGCTAACAGATACTGGAATCAAATTAGACTATATTGAAAAAGAACTGGGCAAACTGGATCCAAACAAAGCACAGGGAGGAGACGGAATTAGTAACAATGACCTGAAAACACTTCAGCAATAACTTATGGTACCATTATATCTATTATTCACTAGTCTCATATAAATATGGGGAGATTCCTCAAGACTTGAGACATGCGTTTATTAAACCTGTCTACAAGGGAAAGGGGAGTAGGACCAACCCAGAGTCATGCAGACTCTTAAGTCTACTTTCATGTTATGTAAAAATAATGGAGAAGGTAATATTGGATAAGTTAATAAAATAATAGCGGAACCAACTGGAATGAACGAAGAAAACTTTAATGAAACATTCACTTGACAAAGCAATAACTGAGCGCTTTCACCGCGGGTTTCATCAGAGTTACTAGTTAATGGAGCAGCATATTATTTATATATACATTGACCAATAGAAATCTTTCATTAATTATCCTGTGTAATTAACAAATATTTTATCATCACGTCTTAATAATCACTTAATAACTTAATAACCTAAATAATCAATATTTGTATGGCTTGACTACCATGGTATAAAACTCAATTACTTCAAATTCAAATTCATATAATATACATAAGAACATTTGTAATCCCCCATTTAGACCTATAGTATCTGCTAAGTTATCTAAGATGGAAGCAATAGCACATTATTTAGATGTGAACTGTGGTAGGCTAATAGATAATATTAGCCATATTATTAAAGATTCGTGGCAGTGTTTGGAAAAGTTAAAAGAATTTAATAATAGCATTGGAAACGAAAAATGTTTGGAAAATGTTAGTATTGTAACAATTGATATAAACAATTTGTTTTCTGTAATTCCAGTAGACCAAGGTATACAATATTTTGAGGAAAGTTTGAGATTTTATAGCAATATGCATACAGTGAAAAGGAAAACTATGTCAGAAATGATGGAAATGGTCTTGGAAAACAATTTTTTCAAACACAATGGTGAATTTTATAAACAATGCTCAGGTGTGGCTATGGGGGCAAGATGTGCCCCCATATATGCTAATTTAGTTTTAGCCACATGGGAAAGGAATTATGTATTTTGTAGCATGTATTGGTCAAAAATAGAATTATATTTGAGATTTCTTGATGATGTGCTGATATTTTGGAAAGGTAGTCAGGATGAATTATCAGAATTTATTGAATACTTGAACAATACGACAGATTTTTTAAAATTTACCTACAATTTTAATAGTTTAGTAGGTGAATATTTGGATATTAAAATATATAAAGAATAATAAATTGGAGTCAAGGAAAAAAAACATTTTCAAATTCATACCTGCATTATAATAGTTGTCACCCTGAGTTCCAAAAACGCAGCCTCGTGAAGGGACAAATGGTTAGATTATCGAGGATGATTAGTGAGGACAATAGTTTTGTACAAGAAATAGAATTTTTAATAGACATGTTAACAAAGAGAGGATATCCCAATAAATTATTGCAGAATATTAAAAAGGAGATTTCAAAAAAGAGATACACTGAATATCAGCCAATACTTAAGTTTGGTTTGACAACAATAAAAAATAAGCATTATATTCAGAACGAACATAAAACCAATGCTATGGTAGTACCATATAGTAGTAACGCTTATGAAATAAAAAATATTTTGAGTGAAGTATGGGACACTATTTTTAATGCGCAAAGTGAAATCTTGGATGAATTAGGTAGTAAGCCAGTAGTAGTTTTTAGTAGAGGAAAAAACTTAAAAGAATATTATGAAAGTGTGATAAGATACAAAGATTCACAAATGAATAAATGTGGATTTTGCAGTTCATGCCGATTCATCAGAGATGGGCCTTATGTCACAGTCAAGGGTCATCATCGTACTATAAGGTGCCCGGGACACGTAAATTGCAACACAAAATTAGTAGTATATGTGGCTATATGCCTAACCTGTCAAGCATTCTACGTGGGAAAGACCATAAGAAAGTTAAAAGAGAGAATAATAGAACATACTAGGGATATAAAAAACAAAAAGACAACTAATGCACTTTACATACATAGTTCAGTGTGTCCAGAATTTAAAAAATTCCTGTTTTTTGTGATAGATAGAATACCACAAGACATGTCTAAAGAGGGTGATGTTAACGCTTTGTTGGAATTAAAGGAATGTTTGTGGCAATTGAGATTAAATGCATGCAAGAAACCAGGTATTAATGAACAAATTTCAATAGCTAGTAAGCTAAAATTAATTGCACACACAATTTAGGTTAAAAATATTTTAAATAAATATATATATTTTTATGAAATATAATTAATATGTAGATATAGATATATGTATGTATATTTTTTCATTATGTGTTTTTTAAATATCTAATATTTAATGTTATTTATAGTATATTTACATTGCATTAGCTGCTATATTTATAATTATATTTTATTGGATTTATTTTATTTATTATGCACATTATATGAATTTGAAGTAATTGAGTTTTATACCATGGTAGTCAAGCCATACAAATATTGATTATTTAGGTTATTAAGTTATTAAGTGATTATTAAGACGTGATGATAAAATATTTGTTAATTACACAGGATAATTAATGAAAGATTTCTATTGGTCAATGTATATATAAATAATATGCTGCTCCATTAACTAGTAACTCTGATGAAACCTGAAAGCGCTCAGTTATTGCTTTGTCAAGTGAATGTTTCATTAAAGTTTTCTTCGTTCATTCCAGTTGGTTCCGCTATTATTTTATTATTCTTATTAGTTATATGTGGGTCGTTTTGTTTTATCGTTTTCATCGCATAATAGTGGTGCAGATTGGACGAGCGTTAAAACGTTGGATTATTTTTGGTATATTTAATTATTTGGACTTTCTTAATTAACATTCAAAATGGAGCAGCTTTTACAGCAGCAGCTTTTAATCACACAAAAGATGCTAGCCTATATAAAAAAACAAGAATGGTGTTGACATTCGTGATGATATTACGCTATTGTAGGAAAATGTTAATATTTCATTGTCTGAAAGTGAAGAGCGTATCTTCACTTTGCATTCCACTCCAGGTACGTCTCGAAGTCACCCGACAGCCAGTAGCCATCCAACAGCCAGCAGTGGTCCGAAGAATTCTATTGGTGAGGAAGCGATGCGTTCAACGGAAGGAAGTACTGAGCACGCTAATCCTAAACCGAATTCAACTTCGAACGCTGGTGAGGGACGAAATGGCGTGGTAAGAAGTAAACAACAAAAACGAGTGGAAAATGGTATTCAACTACTTTTATCAGCACCGTCTTTTGATTGTGGACATACAATCGGTGAATCACAATCTTTGACTAAACAAATTTCAGAATTTGAGCGAACACTAAGGAAATATAAAACATTGCAAATGGACAACGTGTTCTTGGAACGCTCCTTGGAGCTACGACAGGTTCCGAAAGGACTTCGTACATTTAAGGTACCTTTTGGCTTCGAGAGAGACAGTGAATTATTTAATGAGTTAATTAAATTATTTGATAATACTGGGAAAGAACTAGTTAAATTGATTATTAAAAATAATAATTTGAAACTGACCAAGTTGATAAAAAAGACATAATAAATTCAAGTTGGACAATGTTTTGGATGACATTAATAGATATGTAAGTAGGGGGCTTGACTTAAAGAATGAAAAACTTAAGAGAGGCAGTGATGACTATCAAAAGAATTGTGCATATGCTCATTTTAGAGACTTTAAAAGGTTACATACCAACCAAGGTAACAATTATGTGAATAATAAAACCAATTATAGAGATGAAGTTGCGCATGATAACAATGTACTGATTTTTAATGACAACGGACAATTTTCTGACAACCAAAATGAACATTTTTTAGACGAACCGGTTCTGCGCAGGTCAGAACGCCTAAGGGAGCGTTATCAGGACCGGCAGGGTTATTACAACCATCAACCAGTTCGTTTGAACAGCAACCGGAGAAACTTTTAGTTGTGAAGGAATTTATGGTTAATGAACAAATTGTTGACGATGATTGTGTGACTTTTGACACAAATAGGTTGGTTGTACAGAACAATAGATATGAATTTATGTTGAATGATGTTTTAAATGTTATAAATGTATTAGATATTACTGCTAATTTTAAACAAACTACAACAGCTCACAATAACTTAAGTATTGATGAAATTACACTAATCCATGACGAAGTGCCTGATACAAATAGATTGATGCCACAAACTATGAATATTACAGATTCTACGTCAGTAAGGAATTTAGAATGTGAAGTGATTACGGATGGTGGATTTTCCGTCTATAATTATTCAGATAAAAAAGTTCATGATGATTTATTATCACTGTTTAAGAAGGGGTTTAAATTTATACCCAACTATAAACCAGATATGGGGAAGGTGTTGTTGAATTTAAAAATATACACCAGAATGTTAAATTTGAAACTGTTTTTTAAAGATAGGAAAAATACGCTGGAAAATGAAAAAAGTATTATACTTAAGAGATCCAGCACATTTATTCCACCTACTAACCCTATAATTTACCTTTTTGAAATGTTATGTGAATTACAAATTAGGAAAGTATGGAATGAAAAGCATTTTATCTGTGATAATCTTACAACAGCTGAAAGATTTTGTCTTAAGGAATTGAGTGAAAAAGACATATATAGAGTGATGAAACCAGATAAAGGGGGAGGGGTGGTGATTATGAGTAAGATGGATTATTTAAATAAAATGAATGAAATGTTAAGTGATGAGACCACATATAAAATTGTGCCAAAATATAATATAGTAAAAGCTTATACTAGAATAGATTGGCAGTTATATGAGCTTTTTGTCGATGGAACAATATCAGAACAGGAATATAATTATTTACTAGTGGAATCACCAGTTACCCCTTCTATCTTCGGAATTCCGAAGATACATAAGAACATTTGTAATCCCCCATTTAGACCTATAGTATCTGCTAAGTTATCTAAGATGGAAGCAATAGCACATTATTTAGATGTGAACTGTGGTAGGCTAATAGATAATATTAGCCATATTATTAAAGATTCGTGGCAGTGTTTGGAAAAGTTAAAAGAATTTAATAATAGCATTGGAAACGAAAAATGTTTGGAAAATGTTAGTATTGTAACAATTGATATAAACAATTTGTTTTCTGTAATTCCAGTAGACCAAGGTATACAATATTTTGAGGAAAGTTTGAGATTTTATAGCAATATGCATACAATGAAAAGGAAAACTATGTCAGAAATGATGGAAATGGTCTTGGAAAACAATTTTTTCAAACACAATGGTGAATTTTATAAACAATGCTCAGGTGTGGCTATGGGGCAAGATGTGCCCCATATATGCTAATTTAGTTTTAGCCACATGGAAAGGAATTATGTATTTTGTAGCATGTATTGGTCAAAAATAGAATTATATTTGAGATTTCTTGATGATGTGCTGATATTTTGGAAAGGTAGTCAGGATGAATTATCAGAATTTATTGAATACTTGAACAATACGACAGATTTTTTAAAATTTACCTACAATTTTAATAGTTTAGTAGGTGAATATTTGGATATTAAAATATATAAGAAGAATAATAAATTGGAGTCAAGTATTTATCGGAAAAAAACATTTTCAAATTCATACCTGCATTATAATAGTTGTCACCCTGAGTTCCAAAAACGCAGCCTCGTGAAGGGACAAATGGTTAGATTATCGAGGATGATTAGTGAGGACAATAGTTTTGTACAAGAAATAGAATTTTTAATAGACATGTTAACAAAGAGCGCATATCCCATTAAATTATTGCAGAATATTAAAAAGGAGATTTCAAAAAAGAGATACACTGAATATCAGCCAATACTTAAGTTTGGTTTGACAACAATAAAAAATAAGCATTATATTCAGAACGAACATAAAACCAATGCTATGGTAGTACCATATAGTAGTAACGCTTATGAAATAAAAAATATTTTGAGTGAAGTATGGGACACTATTTTAAGTGAAATCTTGGATGAATTAGGTAGTAAGCCAGTAGTAGTTTTAGTAGAGGAAATAACTTAAAAGAATATTATGAAAGTGTGATAAGATACAAAGATTCACAAATGAATAAATGTGGATTTTGCAGTTCATGCCGATTCATCAGAGATGGGCCTTATGTCACAGTCAAGGGTCATCATCGTACTATAAGGTGCACACGTAAATTGCAACACAAAATTAGTAGTATATGTGGCTATATGCCTAACCTGTCAAGCATTCTACGTGGGAAAGACCATAAGAAAGTTAAAAGAGAGAATAATAGAACATACTAGGGATATAAAAAACAAAAAGACAACTAATGCACTTTACATACATAGTTCAGTGTGTCCAGAATTTAAAAAATTCCTGTTTTTTGTGATAGATGGAATACCACAAGACATGTCTAAAGAGGGTGATGTTAACGCTTTGTTGGAATTAAAGGAATGTTTGGATTAAATGCATGCAAGAAACCAGGTATTAATGAGCAAATTTCAATAGCTAGTAAGCTAAAATTAATTGCACACACAATTTAGGTTAAAAATATTTTAAATAAATATATATATTTTTATGAAATATAATTAATATGTAGATATAGATATATGTATGTATATTTTTTCATTATGTGTTTTTTAAATATCTAATATTTAATGTTATTTATAGTATATTTACATTGCATTAGCTGCTATATTTATAATTATATTTTATTGGATTTATTTTATTTATTATGCACATTATATGAATTTGAAGTAATTGAGTTTTATACCATGGTAGTCAAGCCATACAAATATTGATTATTTAGGTTATTAAGTTATTAAGTGATTATTAAGACGTGATGATAAAATATTTGTTAATTACACAGGACAATTAATGAAAGATTTCTATTGGTCAATGTATATATAAATAATATGCTGCTCCATTAACTAGTCAAGTGAATGTTTCATTAAAGTTTTCGTTCATTCCAGTTGGTTCCGCTATTATTTTATTATTCTTATTAGTTATATGTGGGTCGTTTTGTAATATTGGATAAGTTATTTTCAGAACCGGATAGGTTGGGACTTGAAACCATATATAGATTCATAGGTTCATAGGTTGGTACTAGGCTATCTTCCCGAAGGCATTTATAAGCCTAGCCAGAATGTGTTGGCTTTCACCACCCCCTTAGATTAGTTCCATGTGCCTTTGTCCAGCAGAGCCACTGAAGTGATCCCCAAGGTAAACTTTCTGTTTCCCATCCACTCATCAAGGTTTCTTTTTAAGAGTATTAGCGAGGAGCTCTGCCTAATGTATATTGGGATCTTGTTCCAAAGCATGGGAAGTCTCTGGGACAGGAATCTATCCCTTCAGCACATCCTATTTATTGTTGTGGTGAGGTTTAGATCCCTAGAGCATGTGGCTCAAGGGGATAAGGTTTTCTTTAGGTGGAGCATGTCCATCAATTCTGGGTTGGACATGGCCTTGTATGTCAGGCAGAGATCACCTCTGAGTATGTGTTATGCAACCGAGTACAACTGGAGTTTCTTCAGTCAAGCTGCATAGGGCATCTGTTTGAGGCCAGTGATCCTCTTGGTGAGGTACTTCTGTGGTCTTTCCAGCTGTTGCAGTTGTCTTGTAAGGTACATCCCAAATGAGGCATTGTACTCTATGATGAGTCTGATGAGTGATGAGTAGAGGGACACAATGAACTCTTTTGATCTGGATGTGAACCCTTTTGTGATTAGATGGGCCACATAGAAGGATTTTCTAACCACTTTGACAATGTGATTATCAAAGGTAAGATTACTATCTACTTGGGTCCCCAGATCTCTTATTACATCTTCTGTATTTAGGGGACTACCACCTATGTGGTAGTTTGTGGGTACTTTGTTTTTTCCAAAGGGGATGACTACGCACTTTTTGGCATTTAGCTTGAGGCCATGATTTTGACACCAGTTATCTGTCTCAGTGAGACCCTTTTGGAGGATGTCTGTGTCAGCTGGAGAGTCAATTATAGCCCATAGTTTGCAGTCGTCTGCGAACTTGGTCAACCATAGTCCTCCTGTGCTTGCCTGTACCTCTGAGAAGTATATGCCAAACAGGAGAAGTCCTAGCACTGAGCCCTGGGGAATGCCACTTGTAACCGGTTTAGATTCAGACCTAGCTCCCACAACTCTCACCATGTGGGTTCTGTTTGTGAACCATTTGGCAACCCATCTTGTGATGTAGGGGTTTATATTCAGACTGGTGAGCTTGTCTATAATACCAGAATGGGGAATGTTGTTGAAGTCCTTAGCGAGGTATAGGTAGGCTATGTGTACCACCTTTCTCTCATCTTTAGCCTTGGTAACTGTCTCAAAGAAGTTCACCAGGTTTAGGAGGCATGATCTGCCCTTAACAAAGCCAAACTGGGGAGGGTCCAGTGTTTGGAGGTTCCCAATGTCTCTGTTAATGAGTTCCATGATGATGAGCTCCATAGCCTTGCAGATCAAGCTAGTCAGGCTTATAGGGTGATAGTTCCTGGGGTCTGTTGTGGCTCCACCTTTGTGGAGTGGAATAACTGTTGTTGTGCACCACTCTATGGGTATGCAGCCTTTGGAGAGGCTGAGTTTGAACAGTGTGTTAATACCTTGTGGTTATCTTTGGAGTCCTTGACAATTTTTCTTTCAAAGCTCACCTTGGATGATTTTATGAGGGATCAAAGTTTCTTGCTGATACTGATCAGGGATGTCTGCCCTTCTTGGGATTTTACTCTTTTCTGTACTAGTTTCCTCCTTCTATTGTATAGCTTGTTTATGGCAGGAGTCCACCAGACTGGTTTCCTTTTCTTGGAGGAGTGAGACTTGGTTTTGCTTGGGATGGCACGATCCATGCATTATTGTAGCTGCCCATAGAATACATTAGTAAAGGATTTTGCAGCTTGGACGGTGTTATCCTTCAGCATAGGGGCTTTGAAACTTTCCACCTTGGTCTTAAGTAACGTGAAATTTCCTTTTGAAAAGTTTTTCACAGTGGTTTTCTTGTCCAGGGGTGGGGCGGAATATGGATCTCCAAAGTGATTTGTTTATGGTCAGATCTAACCACCAATGGGGTTGACCTCTGGTGTGGAACACCGGTCGCCCATGTTGGTGATGACCAGTTCCAATATGTTGTCACCTCTGGTGGGAATGTTGACCAGTTGAACCAGGGCATTTGAGTTTATAAATTCTAGGAAAAGTTGGGCAAGGGCGTTAGTACTTGAGTAGTTCTTCCTGTTAATGTTTGGGTAATTGAAATTGCTCAATATTATGGTGATTTGTAGGACCTTTATGTTTCCCGATGTTTCCAGAAATGCGGAATGGGGGTCCTGGGACATGGTGGGTGATCTGTAGCAAGCTACAATTTGAATTGCAGTTTTGCCCATTGTTAGTTGCATGTGGATGATCTCTGAAGCATCATGCTGCGGCACTAACCTGGAGGTGTGGGTATACTTGATGAATATGGATATACCCCCGCCTTTTGTATTTCGGTTTGGGTTCTGTGGCCAAAATGTATGGTATGAGTTGTAGCCTGGTAGTGCTGGGGTGCTTTCTGATGCCTTAAACCAGGTTTGTGTTACTGCACATATATCAATTTTTTCCATACAGAGGAGTGCCTCGAGTGCGTGCATTTTGAGGTTTAGACTTCTGGCATTGAGTAGCATTACCCTCAGTTTTTTTGTTACTTGTGTTATTTATGGTGGTGGGTTTGTCTTTTCAGCCTTGCCTAAAAAAGGCAATACGGGAGTGGTAAGAGCCTTGGCCAGTATTCTAAAGCCTAAGGGTGACAGGTGCAAGCCGTCTCTAGCGAAGCAAAGTGGCTTGTCGAGCATGTCATCCCAGGTGGACAGACACTGGATCCCCTTTGAATGACACCAGAAACTTAGCCAATTGGTGAAATCGAGAATGTTTTCTTTATACCGTGGTATCATTCTTGGTGAGGGCAGGATGCTACTCAGGGTCAGGGTCATACTGGTCTGGGCTACGTGATCAGAGAGCTCTTCCATGTCTCTCTTCATGTAGTCCAGGGAGGTACAGCTCAAGTCATTCACTCCAACATGGACAATGACAGAGTCATATCTGTACTTGTTCTGGAGTGACCTGACTGCTTGTGTTATGTGGCGGATCCTGGCACCCGACAAGCAGCTAACAGTAACCTTCTCCTTATTCAGCCTAGTGAGTGGGATGTCAGTGTGCCTGACTATAGAGTCACCTATTACTAGTATGTTGGCTATGTTATTTTGCCTTAAGGGCTGTGATTGCATGGCACACTGGTTTTGTGATGTATGTGTTTCATGGTTTGTGTTGGGAGTGGAGGTTGCTTGGATGTTTGCTTTGGAGGTCTCTGTTGGTTTTGCAGATTTTTATTTAGAGCCGCCGAGTATGTTTTCATGTATTTATGTGTGTTTTTGCCAGTGCTGGTTTAATGGATCTGTGTAAGACTGGTGGTGTGATGCAAGTATTTCCCTTCTCCTCTTAATTGTCTGATCCAGTCTTGGGTTGAGAGAGCTTAGCCTCCAGTTAGGCTGTATAACTGCATCTCTCGCATGTATTAGTGTTTGGTGGTAGGAGGAGGGGGTTGTCTGTGTACATGAGGCATACATGAGGTGTAACATTGCCTCAAAATGCCCAGATTCACCAGTTGGACTGGAGAGTACACCTGAAATTGCCCTTTGGACATGCCTGGATAGGTACAGTGAACTGTTTTACTGGTTGGCTGGTAAGGTCGAATAGAGAGCCTTGTCCTGTACAGTACAGGAGGGTTTAGTGCTAGGGTTTATAAGTGTTTGCTATAAGTTTTGAGCAAGTGCCGGGCTGAGAAATGAATGGCTTGAGTGCTTAAGTTGAAAGTTTGTCTAGTTCCAAGGGAAAAAGTGAAGAGGAGACTTTGTGGAGCCAGGAATAGTTTTACCCTGGCTAACAGACGCTGCCCAGCACGCAAAACTGGGCAAATACGGTATTTATAACAGGGAAGTGAAAGAGATAGAAATTAGCCCAAAATGGCCAACAAACTACTAATTTATGGGCTGAAACCACTCCTACAGGGATAGATAGGCTGCTCAAAGTTCCCCTCTCTCACAAGTGAACAGAGAAACTTCCTTCTATCCAAGTAAGGTATGGGCAAACACAGAGATTTGTAATGCAGCCCTGAATTCAGCACTAACCTGAAAACTGGACTATACTAGCTTAGAAAGATGGGAAGCAAATATATATATATATATATATATATATATATATATATATATATATATATAATATATTTTTTTTTTCAGAAAATAAAGCAGATACAGTAAAAAAAACTGTTTAAAAGCACAGAAAAGGATACTTATTGTTATATATCGCAGCTCAAAGTTGTAGTCAATGCCCCTAGTAATAAAGTAGGAAGAAATACAAAGATAGTAAAAGCAGATGAATAAAGTGCAATTTATATATATATATATATATATATATATATATATATATATATATATATATATATATATATATATATATATATATATCAGTATGCATATGTTGAAAACAGATGTATTATTACCTGTAACATGATGTTCTATAACAATATAATAACAACAATGAATGAAAAATTGTGCTGTGATGTAATTTATATATATTTAACTTTAGCATTTGACAGTGTCATACACAAAACACTGATCAATAAATTAGTGCAAATAGATATTGATGTGCTCCATGGCTTACAAATAGGACATGGCAAGTATCATACAGCAACTGGACAGGTGAAATCCTTGGTTACAGTCAGGGTGTCCCACAGAGCTCTTCCCTAGGCCCTTACTTGTTCAGATTGTATCTTTCAGATCTGGCTTTCTCATCTGAGGTGTTCTACAGTCTATATGCAGACAACCTGAAATTGGATAAATGGATTACATGTGCTACAGATAAGGCATGTCTGCAAAATTGCTTGCCTTAATTGACCATTTGGGGACAGGAGTATGCTGATAAATATATCAAAAACTAAGCATATGAGATTTGGGAGTCAAAATTTGAAAGGTGAATATTTAATATAGCACACAGTGATTGAAAGTGTGGACTCATTTAAGGACCTGGGTATATGAGTAGATTCAGCTACGAGTTTTTCTAATCATATCAACCAATTGGTTAATGATAGTTATAGAGCTATAGATTGTATAAAAAAGATTTATGAAGTCTAGAAAATCAAAAATTATGATGTAATTGTTTGTTAGTTACATTAGACCCAAACATGAGTATGACATAACAATATGTAAATTCTAAATTAATTCATTAATTAATTCAAATTAATGTGTTAAGGAAGTCAGCTGTTAAGCTTTAAATACTTTCTCTAACAAATTCTCAATAATAAAAAGTACGTAGAAAGGTTTTTAAAATAAAAAAAACAGTTTTTTAAGAAGTTTTTTAATTGTCCTTACATCTGTCCTTATACTCATTAAGGATTATTTGAGAATATTTGCCCATCTCCAGGACCATGGTATTAATAAGCGCAATTATACATCGCGCTTTATAGCACTTTTGGTATTTTGTTCTGTCCTTGGTTTGATCAGTTGTCTACTTCTTGTTTTACCCTTCGGATCAGATGTATATAAGCTTGTTACACATAATATACCCGAGAGGCATTAGCAGCATTGTCCTCGCTGCATAATCTATAAGGCAGCTAGCCAGTTTAGGCTTCTACATGAATTTTGACATTTAGCGCTATTTTTGATCTCCCATACTTTGTATTCAAGAAATAACATACTCTCACAAGACTTGCAATATATATAGGCATATTTCTATGCACTACTTTGTCTTTGTTTAGTTCTAACATAAGGCCAGCTGACGCCAGCTTAATATTCAATTTAACATTTATATAAATACTACTACAACCCTTATGGTTTATGCATATGGTAACAGAACCAGTTGTTAAGAATCACCTTGCTTTCATTAGTTTGGTTCAGTTTTCATAATGGAAGCTGAGGGTGACAACTTTTATTTGAGTATTTTAAATCAAGGATATTTTTAGATAATTGTTATATTAGACTTTGGGATATGCTAATTGGTTCCTTAGAATAGCTTGACATATACGTTTAAGATTCCGGCATCGGAGAATCTTTTTGACAAGCAGTTCTCTACTTTTTAACACTTCTGCTTTTCAGCAGTGTCAGGTTTATTAAGTATTTAAACATTTATTCAAGTTTTAAAGTAAGGCATCAATAGATGTCTAAGATATTTGAAATCATTTTTTTGAATAGGTTTATATTCACGCGACACACCAACATTCTATTTTTTACATGAGGTTAAGGTGTGCATGATGACCTAAAGCAACTACAGTGTTGTTTCCCTATTGGATTTTTAACATATTAGGGTTAATTATAATATACAGGATGTTTTCTGCACTGTATTCATGATGTGCTGCTTATGTTTTTTAAGTTAAGACTAGAGACTACATTTAGATTTTACAATGAACCGGAATGCGATTTAATTTTGTTTACTTGCTATGTTACTACTGTTTTTAAAGAGGTTTTCATGACAGTTTTTTAGCATAACATAACTTACTTTAAGTGAATTCTGCATTAGAAGGATATGGTCTTTTAATTATCTGATTTCATTGGCATCAGCAGCCACTTTTAATCGTTTTGTTTATACTGTTTCTTTAACAATCGAAATGAGTACACATTTAATGAGTTAGTAATTGACCATTATTGATTAATTTTTTGGCCTGCACGCCAAAATGTTCCACATATAAGAAGTCTGTTTTACGCTTTAATACACACTTCAATAAAGAAGATACCATGTTTACTGAATTCATCTCGTGTGGTGACTCCTGTGTGGATCCTATACTACTAATATGTAAATTCTATAAGAAAACAAGCATGAGTAAAACTAGAAATAGTATAGCGGAAATATACTAAGGGTACCCATGGATGTGAAAATTTATATTATTATGAAAGACTAAAATATCTGAACTTGTACATCTTATTCAAGTATATAGGGCATTTAGAGATAACTACCTTTGGGAATGTTTGAGGTTATAAAAAATACTAGAGAATCATTAGACAGCCTATGTAGAAGATTCTATAGGATGAGACGTGTACTAATTGGTTCTCTGACAGAGTAGCTGATGCATGGAACAGACTACCAAATTACATTAAAGCAAGTAATAGATCAGATATTTTTAAGAACAGCTTGGACACTTATTATGGGAACAAATGTTTTGGTACATTGGCAAGCTAGAGGGGCATTAATGCCTGTGTTTGAAATATTTCTATGTATGTATGTATGTACACAGCTCTGGATTTTAACTCTCACTCTAGTGCACCTTCAGAAAACAGGATGTGTGCCTTATACATCTTTGTTATACAAACAGCTTTGCAGCAAAGAACTGAAGTCATTCTTCACACAACCAACTGCAACAGAATGTACACTGACATCAAACCATAAACTGTTATTTGTACATTTATTATATGTATTATATATGGACATAGTGCACTTAGTAATCACACAACTTTTTATGATTATTGCTTGCAAATATACATCTCTGTCGTACCTTTCAGTGTTTCCTGGGCATTCATCAATTATCTAACCAGTATTCTGAGACATGCAGTGTATAAGCCATTCTATATCATTGGCTTTAAAATGTGTCAGGATATAAACTGGCAATAATATGATATGCAGTTGCAACAACTGAAGGGCAGGTTGTATGCCACAAACAAGCATAGAATGCTCTTTTGTGGGGAGCAAAGGTGAGTTACTGCTATGGCATGTACAAGGGTACACTATTCTTTTGAGGGAGAAAGAAAGCAGAGTTACTGTTATGGCCCAAACAAGCAGAGACTGTTCTTTTGGGTGAGAAAATGGAGGGTTAGCATTATGGCACAAACAAGAATGGACTGTTCTTTTGGAGGAGTGCAAAGGTGAGTTACTGTTATGGCACAAACAAGGATATGTTGCTCTTGTTTTGCATCCTGTCTGTTGTTTTTAATCTTGTGAGGGTTGTGAAGTCAGAAACCAGAATGTGTATCATTGCTTTCTAAGTTCTCTCTTTAATGATTTTCCAGTACAAATGTATGGTGCTAAACTGAGGTCGTGCAGTGATCATCAGTACTTTTGAGAGGTATGACTATATGAATCTTTGATGTCTGAGGTGTACTCCTTACTAATGGACACATACAAGTCAAATAAGTCTCTGCTGTCTCATGTTAAGGTAATTTCTGTAAAAATCTCCTACCTTTTACTTTTTTATTATACCAAGTGATGAAATACAATTATATGCCATAATATTATTAAACAATACACTCCAGCTTCAGGACTTACCTTGTAAAGGCAACAGTTGCCACAGTGTCAGTTCAGGAATGACTCTGTCTGGTACAAGCAGTACACAACCAATACATGAGGAGTTAAAGGTTGTGTAAATTGCATAGAATCAATGTTATTATATATATGTGAGTAGGAGGAAGGGTTTAAGTCCTCAAGTGGTTAGTGAGTGTGTTATGCGGTGTCTCTTAGCCAATGCAAGGGCATACTGTGGATGGGTTTTGACAACATGGTTCTTTTTTCCTGGAAAGGAGACAGGGAGATATGCATGCAGGATGAGAATATGGCAGCAGACTGTCCAGGATGTCAATGACATGGGCGACCACAGAAGAACATATGAACAGGTGCACCACAGGGCCACTGACATGATCACAACTGCATGCGGGAGAGTAGCTGCAGTGGGCCATGACCAAATGGCTACTGGGGGAGGGCCTGCTAGGGAACTACCAACAACCATCTATGAACAGTTCCTGGCCAGTATCAGAGATCCAGACAGCTCGCAGGAGAGTGCAGGACAGCATGTATCTGATGTGGCACAAAACCTTCTAAGACAGCAAGCATGTCCCAGGGGGAGTTACAGGTAGGCTTTGTTATCTGAACAGTTGAATACTGTTGTATAGTAAAACAATTTAAATGTATAATTTAATTCTGTGTCATCTGTCTTTTTTTGGAGGGTGATTGAAGATTGCTGCAGTCGTAAGCTTAGGTTGGAGTTGTCAGCCACATTCTTGCTGAAAGTAGTCTTAATGCATGTATAAAGGGGTAAATGTATTACCGCCTGTGTTACTGTTACTTGTGATGATGTAGCTTTATCTCTTGCTTAGGAGGATGGCATAATGGTTAAGGTATTTACCTTAAAGACACAAGGTGCAGGGTTTGATTCTCACATGGGGTAACTGGCTAGGCTCAAATGGGTAAAAAAGGCAGTTTAGCCTAGTACTAACTTCTTCCAGGACCATCTAGAATATAGCGCAGTATGTCTTCTGCAGATGGTAAGCCAAATATTTGTATGCTGATACTACAGAACAATCTAAAGAAATATTGTAATGTGTGATTTTCATCTCAGGCCTGTTGTTTGTATTGCTACACTGTCTGTAATAGTGGCAGCACTGTTAGTTTGTTAGCATATATTGCACTGTAGTAGTACAGGTATTACTGCATTCCTATGTTTCTTGCTTTTTATTACATGTGATCATGACAGTGGGAGTGTGGGCCCTGTGTCACCTGATGTTAGTGTATCAGCAGACTCTGATGATGATAGTGGCCAAGCTGAGGCACAGTTGGGGGGTGCAGAGGTTAAATCTGACACAGAGGTTGACATATAGCCATTCCCTGCATTTCCATCAGACACAGCCAATAGGCCTATGCCTACCCAGTCCACTGAGCCACAGATATTGGATAGGTGGAGGACAAGGACATTGATTAGGGAAATGTGGCAACTGCAGCTTCAGTGCCTATTGATTCTGGTGATAGCCAAAGTGTGGGGGAGGTGCCAGACAGCAGGATTATTAGGGTTGCTTGGAGGGTGCCCTCTGTCCATCCTTCACCTGGTGCAGGTGTCATTTCCTGTGCTACTCACCAGTTTTATAGGGCCATCATGGAGGCACTGGCTTGTTCCCATAGGTGCTGCAGACAAATGCTCAGGGTTGTGTATGTGGCACAGTCTGACATGTGTGAGTACCAACACACCGGGTTGCCGGTTCACTGGATCAGATGAATGACATGCTGGAATGAGGAGTGTCTGTGATGGACCATGGGGTATATGCCATGGAATGAGCAGTGTCTGTCTACTGGGAGGGGAATGACATACTCACGGGCATACATCAGCAACATCATCTGCTGTCAGCCAATGTGGCCATGCTCAATCATGCTTCCATAGTGGGAGTACTTCCACTGCTCTGTCAGTGAGTGTGCTGTCCACACCCAGAGATGGCAGGCCATGGGAGTGTGGTTCTGGGCATCCCCGTGAAGAGAACTCATCCAGGAGACATCAGTTAAATTCAGGTAGCAGCAGTGAATCTGACCTTGGGTGTGGAGGTGCCAGAGAAACTCCTGGCAGAGCCAGTTCTCATGGTCGGGGATGAAAACGATGGATTGCCACCTCCACCATGTATGGCTTTCACCACTCTGACAGACCAAGACATAGAGCTAGCACAAATCTTGGCTATGTTCATGCAGACAATCACACACCAATTTCACCTGGAGGGCCCCTACAGATACACGCACACACAACAGTTAATCATTTTGTCTCACTGGCCATTTTTCATTTTATCCCAATGTCTCTTCTTCTTCTCCCTCTTACTCATACATACACTCACTGACCTTTTATGTCAGCCTTGGCTTCCTGACCCCCCCCTGCACACACACACACACATACACACAACACCCTGTGCAAGTGATGATAACTGTGCCAAATCCCTGTTTTCTATTTTTTGGAGTCAGGGATACAATAGCTGTGCCTGATGCTCAACATGCGTAACCAACATAGTGCTTAATATATCTGAATTTGTATTGTTGAACTGCTCATTGTACCTTTGACTTATACTGGCCTTGGAAAGATAGACAGTTGATAGCATCAAAATTTCACAACTGTATAACTCTTGTAAGGGTTGTTAGGTCAGAAACTGCAATGTGTATAATTACTTTCTAAGTTCTTTCTTTAATGATCCCCACACAAAACTCTGTGCAAGTGATGATAACTGTGACATATCCCTTTACTCTATCTTTTGGATTCAGGGATACAAAGGTTATGTCTGATGCTCAGAGTGCATAGCTAACATAGTGCTTAGAATATCTGCATTTGTGTTGTTGAACTACTCATTGTACCAAACGTATATTGGTCTTGGAAAGTTAGACAGTCGATAGCATCAAAATTTTACAACTTTATAGTGAATGCTTTTGTAAGGGTTGTAAAGTCAGAAACTGCAATGTGTATCATTACTTTCTAACTTCTCTCTAATGATTTTCCAGGACAAACGTATGGTGCACATCATAAGTCATGCCATAATATTCAGATCTTAGGATTGTATGACAGCATTGTAGTCAAGCCTCATCAGAATAGTAATACAGTATAATGCTGTCTATTGCATGTACCTCAACAGACACATGCAGCAACTAAAGAGACAACAGGGCTTTCTCAGCAAGATAATACAGGGCCTACAAACCATGCTATGATGTATGTGGATAGATTAAAAGCCATGTTAGTGTAATCAGTCTGATATAGGATGAGATGACATCTGCCTTGCCCCCAGGCCAATGTCTGACTATGCCCTGGTGGGATGACTGCATATCCAAAAATCTGATATAGCTGATGATGTCAACAATGTCTGCTGAGAATATGGTAATAACAGTGACCCACATGCTGTGGTAAAAGGCTTTCTGTAATGTCAAGCAGGAACGCACACACCCAAACAGTTGACTGCAATGAGAATAGAACCCATACCTATTTAAGTACACAGACTACGGAACACTGTACTTAACACAAGCACCACAGCATAAGTTTATCATTCACAGGAGTGCAGCTGAACTTATAGTACATGACTTCAGCAGGCCATGTGTGAGACAAGATGTTGGCAGACCTGCATAGGTTCATAGCTTCATAGGTTCATACAAGGCTACTACCATAATGGCCCTAGGCCCATAGGTTCATAGGAAGTTACTAGGCTAATGGACTTAGGGTCTTTTTAAGCCTAGTGAAGTTGTGCCATTGTCCCATATAGACCAAGGCATGTAGCCCATATTTGTAAATCCATGATCAGCACTGGTTGCCCCTGTAAATTGTCCAAGTTACGCTTAGCTCATTACATCTGAGAGATGCCACCAGGTGCATCTGCAGTTAACTTCTAATGACGCCTCTAGGCATCAAATATTGCTTGTTCATAATTGCATCAATAATTTCAAAACCATGCTATACATGAGGTTTTAAAAGATTTCATATTAAAGCTTGCACAATGGCAAACTCAGCTGCATTAATATTTGACCTCTGTCTAGTGCAGGTAAATACATATTAACTGTTGTTTTTATGATATTAAATTATATCGATATAATTTTCATATTTTTCTAAATTTCTCAACAACCAAGTAATGCAGAACTCCTTAGCCTCATATGAAAGCTCTCAGCTAGATGAATGCAATGCTGCTGACAGTATGTGAGCAACTTGGGTGGTTGCTGAGATATTGTAAGTTGTTTACAAACTATTACAGACATAATAGTTACTGTGTTTACTGTGACTTATAAAATTCAGTTTAAGACCTAAAACTTAAAGAATACTACTATACAAATAGCTTGTGCTGAAGGGTTTGCCATTTATACTTCTTTCATAACCCTATGGTTCCAGAGATATGAACATTTGTTTGAAATGTGAGGACATAATTTGAGTCTGTCAAACAGCTTAGGCTCCACCCATTGGAAGTTACAGTGTGAACTTCCTGAGCTCCACTCGAGTGAATGAGTTAAATAGGGTCATTAATCTCAGTTTCACATGAATTGGGAGTTTGTTCCATAGCAGTGGCCAACTCTGGGAGACATATCTGTCTCTCCAGCTTGTCCTGTTGATGTCATAGGCGAGGTTAAGTTCCCTGCAGTGAGTGAGTCTTGGCCCATTTGATTTGCGGAGGTGCAGCATTTCCATTAAGCAGGGTTCAAGAGCGCTATGTAAGCCAAGCAGAAGTTGCCTCTCAGTAGTCTATACAATACAGAGTACAGTGGCAGGGCTATCAGTCTGTCCATGTGGGTAATGTGTTTGAAGTCCCTGGATTTTCTTAGTGAGAAACCACTGAGATCTCTCCAGCTGCTACAGGTGTCTGATGATGTACATGCAAAAGGGTGCATTGTACTGTATTAGTAGTCTGATGAGGTATGAGTACAGTGGATTGATAACATTCTTAGTCTTGGATGTTATGCCTTTACTTATGAGGAGTGCAACAAAAAAGCCCTTCTTACACTGTGGACACATGACATTGCTATCAACCTGCAATCCCAAATCACTTACCATTGGTTTGGAACTTAGGGGGGCATTATTAATAGTGTAATTTGTAGGGACCTATCCTTTGCTGGAAGGGATAATAGTGCATTTTGGGAGGTTAAGTTTAAGTCTGTGGCTTTGCCAATTATCATTTATGTATGGAAGACCATTTTGTAGTATGTTGACATTGTTTGGGGATCCAATGATTGCACACAGTTTCCAGTTGTCAGCGAACTTGGTGAGCCACAGGCCATCTGTTATCGCCTGAATTTCTGAGAAATAGATTCCAAACAGTAGGAGGCGCAGCACAGAGCCTTGTGGAACACCACTGGCAACAGGTCTGCTGGTAGAGGTGGAATCTCCAACTATGACTGTATGCATTCTGTTGGTGAGCCAATTGGCTACCAGTCTAATGATGTATGGGTTAATCCCCAGATGGATGAGTTTCTCAATGATGTCTGAGTCGGGGATTGTGTCAAAACCCTTGGCCAAGTCCAGATAGGCAGTATTTATTGCTTTGCCTTCATTCAGGGCTTTGGTGACACTCTTGAAGAATTCCACTAGATTTTACAGTCATGATCTGCCCTGAAGGAAGCCAAACTGTGTCGGGTCAAGAGATTGAAGGTCACCAATGTCCTTGTTGATAAGGTCCATGATGATGCTCTCCATAGCCTTACAGACAAGGCTGGTCAGGCTTATGGGTCTATAGTTCCCTGGGTCTATTAAGGGCCCCCCCCACCTTCTGTACAAGGGGATTACAGTTGCTGTTTTTCACTCTGCCAAAACAAAGCCAGTACTTAGTCTGTGGTTGAAGAGAGCACCCAGTGGTTCCACTAACACTTGCAGTTTAGTAAGTAGCCTGGAATGTTATCTGGTCCCATAGAGGCTGCATTTTTGGCCTTGTCGAGTGTGGTTATGACTTGCTGTTTGGAGATAATAGGTAGAGAACTAGTAGCAGGTATGCTTTGGGGTATGATTGCTGGAGACAGGGGTGTGAAATTTATGCCAAACCTGTCTGCTAACAGGTTAGAGATGTCTTCAGGTTCAGTATGACTGGTACCACCCACTATGAATTTGGGCAAAGCTGTACATTGCCTTTTACATTACAGACATAGCTACAGAATGCCTTGTGATCATCCTTAGCTAAGGATGCTAATTTAGTTTCATGGTTATCTTTAGAGGCTTTACTAGATGTCTCATTTGCTTGTTCAAGCTATGGAGGGTGTTCTTCTGCTAAGACTGTTCCCATTAATTCCTGGACATCAGTTTCTTTAGCTTGTATAATCTATGCTAGATGTCCACCAAGGTAGCTTGTTTTATCATGAGCAACTGTTGATCTGTTCTGGTATGGCTAAGTCTATACACTTGTAAAGGTGTGTACAGGGCATTTGTGTACAAATCCATATCGGAGTCTTTTTGTCATTGGTAGAAGGAGGTTTGAAACTATTTATGCCTTTGCTTAGGAGGCTATAGTTTGCTTTGAAGAAAAAATTCATCCTTTTGGATCCTGAGGTGGGTCAGGTATGATTGCTACATTGAACATGACTGATTTATGGTCAGACATTTCCAAGGATGGTGTCACATATGGGGTAGTGCAGGGATCTCCCACATTGGTGAGTACTATGTCAAGGACATTTCAGCCCCTTGAGGGGATGTGGACTAGCTTTTACAGAACATTTGTGTTTCCAAAGTGCAGAAAACATCGGGTGAGTGTATTTGAGCTCATATATGTATTCCCCAGTCGATGGAAGGAATGCTCAAGTCACCTATGCCCTTTTGGCTGTATTATGAGTGACCCAAGTAGGTCCAAGAAGACACTGTGTGGTTTTCATGGTTCATGTTTGTGGACCTGTAACTAACAATGACATGGGGGGGGGGGTCTTTACTATAGTTAGTTGGACTTGGAGTAACTCTAGGGTATCATACTGCTTAACTAGTCTTGATCTGTATTTGTCTTTTATGAAAATGGATACACCTCCTGCTTTGTTTTTTTTTTCATGTTCATTCGGTAGCTAGAATGTGTAGACGGCATTATACCCTATCATGGCTCCAGTACTCTCTGCGGCCCTAAACCATGTCTCTGTGACTGCACAAACATTGACATCTTCCCAAGTAAGTAGTGCCTCCACTGAGTGTAATTTCTGATTTAAACTCCTAGCATTAAGAAGCATAACCCTCAATTCATCTTTTGAGGATATTTTTATGACAGGAATTTTATTATGACATTGCCTAAAAAAGGCACTGTGAGGGAGGCAAATACCTTGGCCAGTTACCAAAAGGCAAGAGGTGACAGATGAAGACAATCCCTGGCAAAGCACCGTGGTCTGTCCACCATATCATCCCGGGCTCAGAAACATTAGATCCCCGTGGATTGACACCAGTAGCCAAGCCAATTGTTGAAGGTGATAATTATTTTGTTTGCATTGAAGCATCATCCTGGGTGAAGGTAGAATGCTACTTAGGGCTACGGACACACCTGTATGGGACACATAATCTGAGAGCTCAGATATATCTCTCTTCATATATTCCAGTGAGGTACATCTCAAGTCATTTACTCCAATATGGAGTATGACAGAGGTGTAAATGTGTTTGTTGTTGAGAGACTTGAGTGCGTGCATGACTTTGCAGATCCCAGCACCTGACATGCAGCTGACCGTGACTTTCTACTTATGCAACATGGTGAGGGGGACATCTATGTGTCTCACTATGGATTCACCTATGACCAAGACATTGGTTTTCAGGTTTTTTGCCTTAAAGGCTTAATAGGTAACACACTGATATGTTTGTTTTTATGTGTAGTGGGTTCTGTTGGGACTATAATGTGTGCAGAAGGTTTGCATTTGCAAGGTCTCTACTTTTTTGGTAAGCTTCTAGTGAGTACCTCTGCATATGTGGGGTTATGTGGCCTGCACTTGGTTAGTTGAGAAGATGAAGTATGTGTACTGACAACCTGTTTGATATCTAATTTGTTGTTGCCTGAGAGAGAGAGCACTTATTATAGATTCATTGTATAGTTGCTTCCCTCACATAATGTGTTTGTAAGTTTTAGGAGTATATAGTTGTCAATATACATGAAGCAATAGAAGCCTAGCTGTATAAAAACACAATTATACGTATTAAGCATATTCAGATGATCGTTGTTAGCAGAGTGATTTTATAAGCAGCAACAACTGGGCCTGTCTATGAGAGACCACAACAGAAATGACTTTACAATCACCCAACCATTAGTGAAGGTTGCATTTGAATAGGGTGATTGAGGAGCACTGCTTCACACTCAGTGGGTGCCTATTACAGAGTAGTGTGAGTTGCTGGGGAATATATCTGTCTCCCAGCATGTTCTGTTTATCTGTTTATATCGCAGGCTAGGTTGAAAACACTGAGCCAAGTTATTCCTGTCCTATTTAATTAGCAGGTTTCCAGCATTTCCATAGGCAGTGTCTGAGACTTCTTTGTATGTCAGACATAGGTCAACTCTCAGCAGCTTGCAGGATACTGAGTACAGTGGAGGGTTTTGTAGTAATTCCATGTATGTGATGGTTGGAGGACCTGCATTCTCCCAGTCACAAACCTCTATTTGTTCTCCAGTTGTTGTAGTTCTCTGGTGAGGTACAGACAGAAAGGAGCATTGTACTCAATTAGTGGCCTGATAAGGGTGGAGTACAGCAGAGCTATTACACCTCTGATCCTGGATGCGATATCCTTGTATGAGGTTTCAATGCAGAATGTGTGTCTCAACACTATGGACACATAGTGATGAAAATGTAGATTGCTATGAACATGTGTTCAGATGTCTCACAATACTGTGTTTGAGCTCAGACGGGTGCTATGTATATCATAATTAGCAGGGGTATTCCATTGCCAAAGGGGACAATGAGTCATTGTTTGTGTAAGGTTTAGTCTGTGAGTTTGGCATGAATCATTTGTCTCAATCAGCCCCTTTTGTAATATGTTACCATCACTGGAGGAATCTATATAAGTGTGCCCGATTAACAGTCATCTACAAACATGGTAAACCGCAGGCCATCTATCACTGAATACACTTCAGGGAAGTAGTTTCCACACATTTGAGGGCCCAGTACAGATCCTTGGGATATTTCATTGTAAGTGGCTAGTGGGTGGTGCAATCTTAGCATTGTTTTCTCCACTCCAACCCTTACCTCTCCCTCTTTTTTTGCTTGTTTTATATTATTATGTGTCATTAAAATGTGTCCATGTAATGCACGTATACCACATCAGGAAATACTCCACAGTACAGCGGGGTAGGCCTACCCCACAGGATCCACCTGCCCTGACTTCACTGGCCCCATCACTACTGCCAGCACATCTGGGAGCAGAGGTGGTGAGTTTATCACCAGTATTGAACTGCCAGGGATGGTGATTAGGGTTGTGCAATGCACTGTTGGTGCATGCCTATTCTGGATATAGGGGCTGCTCTCTATTATTTTACATAGGACCAGGAAGAGGAGAAGGAGACTTTGAGCGATCCAGTTAGTGGTGGAGTGAGGTGACAGTGATGACAGTCCAGTGGATGAGGACTTGATTCTCACCATTACCGAGCTTGATGAGCATGGGTCCTAGATGTCCTCACACTCACCCCATCCATGGTGTCCACTTACCTCTTGTGTCCATCACCATCCCTGTGTTTTGCCTTGTTTATCTTGTCTGTCTACAATTGTTTCCTCACCTACCCAACATACCAGACTCAGACATCCCTATGTCTCTTCCCTAAAATTCCTCTATCTCTCAAAATAAAAAAAAAAAATGAGGCACCCGTCCCACAAAAAAAAATATTAACATACATTTCTCTCTTTTTTGCACATGTATCTTCTTGACACACTTGATTCAGTCTAGTTGGGTATACAACATGATTGTGTTGTAGATACCCCTCTATCTGGAGGGGACAGTCCAAATTCAGCTAATATTCTGCATATATTATCATTTTTTACCATTGAAAAAAATAGATAGCTGTGGTTCTTTCCTACCACCCCTGCACAATTCTGTATTGTTTTCCAATTGTTCTTTCCCCTTGCTTGCTCCCCATTTCACCACTGTCCTATCTTCCCCATTTATTTTCTTTAATGCATTGTTGTGCAATGGTGTGCAATGCACATTTACATGCAGCAACAGCAATACAAAAGTTCTTAAAAGTGTTACATTCAGTTGTATTTGAACCCAGTACCATCTGGCCCCAAAAAGAAATGTATTGCTGTATTAACTGAATTAACTCATTCCCTCCAGTACAGCTCTTTTGACTGTGTACCTTTAAATCCCAGTGGGTGTGGGTTGAGCCTTTAAAAAATGTAGTTATCACCTTATAGTTCTAACAAATACTCATTGACAGAGGTTAAATTTCAATACAATTGTGTTTGCCATCATGTATCCTTCAAAATAAAATATTCTGATACTTTTTATGTAGTATGGTTTTGGAATTATTAATACAAATATGAACAAACAATATTTGACGCCTAGAGGTGCGGTAGGATGTAACTGCAGATGCACCTGGAGGAGTCACTCGGCTGTAATCAGTTAACAAATGCTGCCACAGAGTCAGGTAAGCAGCAGGTGTATTCCAGAGACTCAGTACTAACTGTCAGAGTTTAGCAATGAGGTCTGTGTTTGTACATTGCTTGTCTACTTGTAAACATGTGTATGTCACATGCATATACACTTTTCTAACTGTAGTGTAAACCTGCTGCTTGTCACAATATTGAAATGTATATATTATGCTGTATTACTGCTGTCTGCTTTCCATTTCTTTTGTATGACATTACATTACATGTAGAAACATTACAAACTGAGGGCCCTATCTAACTATATGTCATATGTTTAAAATACATCCATGTGTTGGCACCCATGAAGCACTACAACCCTGGGGTCTCAGTACGTTTCCCACACATATATCAACCACACTACAAAATGTAATATCAAATGTTGTGTACTATGGAATGCACACCAATCTCATAACATGCAGAACTACAACTATTGATCCATATGCCTAAAAAGTCTTATCTGCAAGGCTACTGCAGAAATTAGCATGGACCATATCCACAGGGACATAGGTGACCTTCAGCACATTTGACCTTACCCATGTTGTTTTTTTCAAGGGTAGATCTTGCATATTGACCCTTGTGGACGTCTTGAATACTGACACCAAAGATCTGGATGAGGGATAACAGGACATACTGCCTATGTTGAGTTATCCAAGGCCTTTGACACTATTCCCCCATTCTTGTCTTATAGTGACAAATTCCCATCTGGGAATTAGGCCATACAGTACTAGATGAAGAGCCAATTGGCTCAATGAGAGAATGCACCCACTCAAATTTGGGTACTGCACCTCCTCCACTAGCCCACTCACCAGTTCAGTACCACAAGGATCTATGTTGGCCCCCCAACTGTTTGAGAAATGCTTCTCTGAAGGACAGGCAACAATAGATGACCTGTGGTTTACCACGTTTGCAAATGACTGCTAACTGGACATACTCATCTAGACTCTCCCAATGATGGTAACATATTACAGAAGAGACTGAAACACACTGATGATTGGTGGCAAACTCATGGACTGAATTTTAAGTATAGCATGAGTCCTTGTCACCTTTGTTAGTGATGTACCCCTGCAAAGTATGATATACGTAGCACGCCTAAGCTCAAACACAGTGTTGTGAGACTTGAAAACACACATTACTAGCAGTTTACACTTTCATTACTATGTGCCCATAGTGGTAACACACACAATCTGTATTGAGCACATCATACATATGGACATCACTTCCAGTATCATGGTTGTCATACCTCTGCTGTACTCTACCCCTATCACACTGATAATGAAGTACAATGTTCACATCTCTCTGTACCTCACCAGACACCTGCAGCAATTGGAGAGCATGCTTGGTTGTGCCTGGGAAACTCCAGGGTCTCCATACATGACATACATGGAAAGACTGACACACCTGTCACTGTGCTTTTTATCATGCAAGCTGCTGAGAGGTCACCTAGGCTGTCCTGCACAGCAGCCTCAGACCCTGCCCTTCTAGTAATAATGGATGTCTGCAATTCAAATGGGATAACTATAATTTGCCTCAGGGTTCTCAATCTAGCCTGTGACATAAACAGAACATGCTAGGGAGACAGATATATCCCACAACGATCCACACTCCTCTGTAATAGGTCCCCACTCCATGTGAAGCAGTGCTCCTCAATGACCCTGTTCAAGTGCAACCTTGACTATTGGTTTGTTGATTGTAAAGTCACCTATGGGCTGTTGGCACTTATGTCCCTCATAGACAGGGCTAGTTGGTGCTGCTCACAAACATGCTCTGCTAAAAATGACCATCGAACTATGCTCAGTAAATGTACTTGTGTTTTTACACAGCTAGGCTTCTAAACACTCTAGTGCTATTAGACTAGTAGCATCATATGAACCTATGAAGCTACGTGCATATGCAGGCCTCACAACCTGTTGACCACCACATGGCCTGCTGATGCCATCTACTATAAGTTCACCTGCACTCATGGATAAATCAGACTTCTGCCATGTCACTTGTATGAAGTACTGTGTTCTGTAGTCTGTGTACTATGGTAGAGGTTCTGTTCTTACTGCAGTCACGTGTGTGTGTGTGTGTGTGTGTGTGTGTGTGTGTGTGTGTGTGTGTGTGTGTGTGTGTGTGTGTGTGTCTTTGTGTGTGTGTGTCTGCATCTAGAAAGCAGAGCAGATGTGTATCTCACAGTTACTTCTTCAATTACATGGATTCTCAGTATTTTGATACTTGGTCATGCCTAGACATCCATTTCATACATGCTTCCCAACCTCTTGTTCTCACATGGCCTACTGATGTCTTCTACTATAAGTTCACCTGCACTATTATATAAATCCTACTTGTGCGTGGCACTTGCTTTAAGTTCTGTTCTGTTCTATATTCTGTTCACTTAGATTGGTAGAGGCTCTGTTCTCACTGCAGTCAACTTTGTGTGTGTGTGTCTAGACAGTAGAACAGATGTGTGTATGCAATAGTCATTTCTCCAATTACATGGATTGCCAGTATTTTGATACTTGCACATATAATATAACTATAAATTGACACCATTCAGTTGTGTGTGTTAGGTCCTCCTGTATTATGTTATCACCATCGGTGGAGTAAGTGATCGCATACAATGTGCAAGAAACATCAAACTTGGTAAGCCAAAGGCTATATAGTTTAGGCTGAACTGTCAAGAAACACAGTTCAAACAATGAAGGATCCCTGGGGTTTGACAGCTCTATTGGTACAGGTTGATTCACCAACTTTCACATGATGTGTTCTGTCTCTGAGCCAAAATTGTTCATACATCAACTGAAGTAAGGTTTGAACCTCAGCTCGGGTGTTTCTTACCTGCATGTGTCATTGTGTCAAAACCCTAGGCCAGATCACAATAGGCAGTATACGCTGTCCTACCTTCATCCAGGCATATCACATGGAATACATGAGCTGTGACAACATCACTGATTACTTATGACCCAGTACATACACCTTCCTGATGCAGCTGAATATACAGTTCAGCACACTCTCCACATAGCCCGTGTTCCCATACAAGGGTGTACATCAACATGCAGCCACCTGAGCTAGGGAGACAGCACCTAATGCATACATGTGCAGGGACATCCTGACTTTCCTTGACTGTGAGGGAGACCAACATGTCATCATGGACCTCTTCTACATGTAAACTAGTGCGCACAACAGACGTGTGTGAGTTGTTATTGCTACATCAGGTCCATTACAACTGATAGATATCCTCAAAGAGGTCATTGAGGGCATGCATGATGACAACAGTATCATCTTGTGGAACTTGAACAGGTCAAGGCATTTGACAAAATTCTACACTGAGTTATTCAACTAACACTGTCATTTGTGGCCATGAACAGCTTTATCACCCAAATGGGTACAGCAGTGTATGACATATGTGGCATCGCTCTATGTTAAAATGTGTGACATGACATATATTTCAGGTCCATGATCAGGTCAGCACATTAGGGTTGTCTGCTGGGCTCTTTCTTGCCCATTAGTTAAGTGATGGACATCACAGATGACATACACATGTTGTGTTCAAACAGCTGCCTGAATGACTACAGCTTGTGGGCAATCATTGACTCCTCCTGTGATATTAGTATAATACAGACAGTATCAGCTCATTCCAGAGACTGCTGCCACAGCCATGATAACACCTGCATTGACTAGACACATGGAGGGATTTGCTGAATCAGGAAACAGACACACTACCCAAGTATAATGTAGACATCACACCCTATAAACAGACCAATAGGCATGTGATCTTTGTCCTATAGAGGGTATGTGGTACATCCACCAGCATGTGGTCACAGTGCTGACTACTCCCATGAATGTAACACAGCTGCTGGGTATGTGAAGGACATGCACATTAGAGGCCATAATAGCTTCATGGTTCCCAGCCTTTATCACACCAATAACTGTGTACAATGCTCCCTTCTTCATATACCTCCCTACACATCTTCCAGTGATGTGTAACTGAAGTTTACCACCTTTGTCACAGTGTGCTGTCACACAGCTTATTGGCCATACCTAAGTATTCTTTCTGGGGAATATACATAACCATCTGATGGTGCAGAACACAAATAGGTTCATAAGTTCATAGGCGTTTATTAGGCTAATGACCACAAGGACCTTTTTAAGTTTAGCCATACATCCCAAGTATTTGACAAGTTCCGATACCCTTGATAAGTGTAAGCAGAGGCTTGGGAGATGAATCATTTACAAGCAGGGGCCTGGGAGATGAGCCATTTACAGGTTGCCCATGTCCACTAGAGACAAGGATGCCAAACAGGGATGAAGTCCTGTTCCCCATCCAATCGTCTAAGTTGCACTTGAATTAGGTTAGGGAGGAACTCTGCTTCACACAGATGAGGAGCCTGTTCCAGAGATGAGATAGTCTCTGGGATACAGACATGTCTGCCCATCAGGTACTATTTATATCACAGGCAAGGTTTAAGTCTTTAGAATGGGTAATTATGGTACTGTTTGTTTTGTGGATATGCAGGAGGTCCATCAGAGTGGGGTCTGACAATGCCCTGTATGCCAGGTATAGATGTCACCTCAACAGCCTGTAGGAGACAGAATACAGGGATAGGGCCTTGAGGTGGTCTGCATAGGACATTTTGTATATGCCCTGTATTCTTTTAGTGAGGAACCTCTGCGGACATTCCAGTTGTTGGATATGCCTGGTTATGTAACACTAAAGGGGGCATTGTACTCAATGATAGGATTGATGAATGCCAAATACAGTGAAGCAATAACTTCCTTGGACTCAGATGTCATACCTTTGTTTATAAGTTGTGCAACATAGTATGATTTCCTCACTACTGTAGACATGTGATGGACATAGGCTAGATTACTATGTGTCTTCCTAAGTCCCTGACTACTGAGTCAAATCACAGGGTTGTGTTGTCAATATGATCGTTAACAGGAGTGCATGACCTCCTGAAAGCTACTATTATGCAATTCTTTGCATTTAGTTTTAGTCCATGGCTCGGACAACAGTTGCTTGTCTGTGCCAGCCCTTCCTGGAGAACATCTGTGGCAGTGTGGGATCAATTATAGCTCCTAATTTGCAATCATCTGCAAACTTAGTCAGCCAGAGACCACTGACATTGGCCTTGACTATAGAGAAGTAAATACCAAAAAGGAGTGGTCCAGGGACCAGTCCCTGAGGGACTCCACTTGTGACCAGCCTCTTCTAACTTCCTGGGCCCTGTCTGAAAGCCAGTTGCCTATCCACCGGGTGACAAACAGGTTTGTACCTAACCTCTTGAGTGTGTCAACAATGCCCCATTGGGGTATTGTGTCAGCTGCCTTGGCATGTCAACTTACGCAGTGTGAACCATTTTGCCCTCATCCATCAGTTTGGTGACCTTCTCAAAGAAGTCCACCAGATTGAGTTGGCATGACCTGCTCTTGACAAAACCAAATTGGGTTTGGTCCAGTGTCTGGAGGTTTACAATATCACTACTGATCATTTAAATTATAATTCTTTCCAGTACTATCTAGGGTCTGTAAATGGCCCACCTTTGTGCAGAGAGAGATGATTGTTGCTGTTCTCCATTCATGTGGAAAAAGCATGTTTGGAGGCTACAGTTAAACAGGAATTCTAGAAGGCCTGATAGGTTATGTTTCATGCTATTTAGAAGGCACCCTGATATATTGTCTAGGCCCATTGATGCAGTGTTTTTGGCCTTAGAGAGTTGTTACACAAGAGCCATGTGTACACCTGTTCAGCTTATGCACACATGGCATACATAGGTGTTTCACAATGTTAATGGCATGTATATCATTTGTGACAGTGTAGATTGTGTCATAGATATATGCCATGCATACAAGGCAACTAGCCTGTATTGCCCATAAGGTCACCCACAGGTATAGCAGTATCTATCCTAACACCTCCTGTAGATATTACAGTACCAGGAAAATGTAGATATTACAGTACCAGGACAATGTGTGTTGTTACCCTCATAGAGGGTGGATGTATCATAATAGTTGTCAAGTATGTGTGTGCAGCCTCATCTGTTATCATTCCACATTACATATGTTGTGTCACAGGCATGGGATTAGTTTTGGTAGTATTCTTTTCTTTTCTCAAGTAATTTGTATTATTTTCCAAATATAATGATATTTAACAATACAATCATCAGTGAAAACTAGTATTATAAGCCTTTATATACACTATGTACAATTGACCTGAACAAAAAAAAAATTTGAAACAAAAAATATTATAATATTCAATCAGTAAAATATGAAGTTACACATTTAATTAGAGTTCAATTTTAAAGTCTCAATAAGAGCAAGAATTTTTTCCCAAGGATTGTTTATCCATGTTTTAGGAGAGATTCTCAATTCTTTTATCTTTATTTCTAGTGTCGCTGTTTCTTCCATCAATCTCAAGAATTTTCCCAGAGTTGGTTCTTGCGATGACTTCCACTTTTTTGTTATACATTTATAGATCTTTTTTTATTCATTTCAGTAATATCATTAACATTTAAGAAAACTAAAGATTTGGTTAAAATAAAGGTGTCTGTGAATATAGCTTGGATAAAATTAGTCATTTCTTCCCAGAATTTTTTTATGTTAATACAATCAAAAAATATATGAGACCAGTTAGCTTTACAAGTTAAAGAACATCTCCAAAAAATAGATTTATCAAGTGAATTAAATTTGGCTTCTTTTTCAGGGGTAATAAATGCCCTGTGTAAATGTATTTCCAAGTAAATATTTTCCATATTTGTAAATTAAATGTTAAATTAATAGAACAAAGAAGATTAGTTTTACTTTCAATTGATAGATTGGTATGGCATCCTTTAATTATGAAATTCCAATATCTTGTGTTAGGGTTAGTTTTATATGCTATCAATATTTTGTATAATTTTGAAATTAGATTTGTCCAATTATATTTGTTATAAACAACTTCAAACATAAGACTTATCAAATTTGGACTAGTTTTATAAGGATAATTAATAATGTTACTGTTAAGATCTTTGGCATATGACAATATGCTTTAAAGTACCAACTGATCTGCCATTGAAATATCATACAAATTTTGAATTTGTTAAATGTCTAATACTTCTTGATTCTCTGTACAGTGCTGCCAGCAAGTGAAGATTTTTCCCTCCCAACTAGTTAGGGCAAAACTATGAATTTTGTTGAAAAAAATGTTTGTAGAGCCAAAGGGTATTATTAAGTCTAGCCAAATCTTAATGTCCGTGTTAGTATATATAAATCTTCTGAATAAATTGTAAATATTATTTATGCAATTTAAATTAGTTGTTTTTTTATATTATATTGAATATTAACAGTCAATATATGCCACATCCTATTATTTTGTTCACTTAATATACAATTTTTAATTATTGTGTTTTCATTTAAAAAAATAATAGTATGTAGTGTTTTCCAAGTTGAAGAATAATTAGGATCTATCCAATTAATAATAGTTCTTAGTACGGAAGCTTTTATGTATGATTCTAAATCTGGGAATTTAATTCTACCCATTTCCCAAGATCTAATATGATGTGTGTAGGCTATTCTATTTCTTTTTGGATAACAAAGGAAGTTTAATAGAATTGTATTTATTTCTTTCAGAATTTTTTTGTTTGGTACTATAGAAATAACTTGTGCAGTGTAATTCTTTTTTGGAAGTATTGTCATTTTTATTATTTGTAATCTGTCTTCAAATCTCAAAAACATTTTATTCCAGCTTGCTAGTAGCATTTTTATTTTATTAATTGTGTTGTTATAATTTATGACTAATGTAGATTCCAAATTATCACATAGTGTTATTTCTAAATATTTTATTATGGGGACTTGTTTACCTATTACGCAATTTGTTATTGAAGTGAATTCTCTCTTTTTATTCAAATGCATATAATATAATTAGATTTTTCCTTATTAAATCTAAGGCCGGATTATGATAAAACCTTTCCACTATTTCATCTAGTTTTTGTACTGATTTCTCCGAAACAGATAATGTGATTAAAACATCATCAGCAAATAACATAATTTTTGAATTAAGTTGACCATATACATCTATGCCTGATATTTTAGGATTGTGCTGTACTAATGAAGCAAATAATTCAATTGCTAATGCAAATAGGATAGGTGACATCGGGCATCCCTGTTTTGTGCCTTTGGTTATTTCAATGGCTTTCGAGGTAAATGGCCCGAGTTTTACATAAGCCAGATTGTTTTTATGTATATTTTTATTAGATTAATAAAATTAGAAGGAAAGTCAAATAATTCTAAAGCCTTAAAAAGAAAGTCCCAACTCAGCGAATCAAAAGCTTTTTCTATGTCCAATGCTACTATTAGAACTTCCTGGTTATTTCTGTTTAAGAAATCTATAAGTGTTAGTATTCCTTGCATGTTGTCATGTGTGTGTCTTTTATAAATGAATCCTGTTTGATCCTCATTTATTATGTGTATCAATGATTTTTAAATTCTACTAACTAGTATTGACATAAATATTTTATAGTCATTGTTAAGTAGAGAAATTGGTCTATAAGATTTACAGTGTAAAGGATCTTTATTTTCTTTTATAATGGATGTAATTAGGGAGTATCTCCATGAAATTTGTATTGTGTTTTGTGCTTGAATTTAATTTAAAGTTCTATGAAATAACGATATTACTGAGGATGGAAATATCTTATACAGTTCATTAATTATTCCATCAATTCCTGGTGTTTATTACTTTTACTTTCCTTAATTTTTTGTGTAATTTCTTTTAGGGATATTTATTTTTGAATGTCTGACTTTTACTTTTCTGGTATCGCTTTTACCTTTACTAAATTCAGGTCTAAGTTTGATGGATTAGTTAGATGTGAGATATCATTATAATGATCAGTGAAATGATACTTAAATGCATCTAGTATATCATTTATATCCGAAACTTTTTTGTTTTTTGTTTTCCCTTCATGTATAATATTTGTAATATT
>NC_056728.1:1067713745-1067853745 GCF_019279795.1 Protopterus annectens | reverse complement strand
TAAAAAAAACTTTGTCTTTTATCTGTGTTGGAGCTTTTCTCCCCAGGCCTCTACTGAAAATGAACATATATCCAGTTAGACTAACCCTGTCAACAAATGTAAAATAAATAAAAGTAAATAAATAGATGAAACATATTAATTTCCTGGAGTCATTAATTCACTGAGTACTGCAAGTACTGATGTTAATGCAGTTAAAGATGCGCTTTTGGACAGAAAATTCCTGTTGTGGTACTATCAAATAATTGTCCACAATTTGCAAGAATAGAAGTCAAAACAATTTTAGAGCAATGGGAGTTTCAGCATGTGACATGGGAAAATGTCCACAGATTAATGGTCCAGTTAAAAAGACAATTACATTGAGAAAAACCTCTCAAAGGAATCTCAACCATTAACAGTGCCTCTTATGTAGATGTATATGTAGATTCCCAAATATGGGAAAACTATCTTGCGATGCATAAGTTTATCAATAAGTCAGCTACTGATAAATTTTGGATCATAACATAAAATTTCCCTTAAATGCCTCTCCCTTGTATAATCTAGGCACCTGTGTTATGGTCAAATTCCACTACTGCAAACCCAGTCTCATCTTTAAGAATGCACCGAAAAGCCCATATGTTAATTGTTCAGATTAGCATAATACAAACATTGAAATACAATCAATAAGCAGCATAGGAGACAACAAAACACAGTGACTTGTATTTTATATAAAAAAGGGAATAGGAATAGCAAAAATCATACTGGCTAATTAGTATAATGAAAAGGCAATAGATTGGCAAACAGTAAATCTGTGATAATGGACTATATAAAGGAAAGTTCTTTTAATATGCTGCATATCCACTCAGTATTATGATTGTTGCCTTTAGATGTGTAATAACACATAAACAGTAGTGGACAAAGGAATTGAATGAAGTTATATCAACCACAGTACTGTAGATTCTTTTAAATTATCTCATTGTTTTTTTTTTCTTTTTGTTTCCCCTTCTCTATCGATGAAATGTATTTGAATTGACTACTTTGTGGCTTTTAAGGTGTTTAGTACAGAGTTTAGGGTGTATTATACAAGATAACTTATCCAGACACAATTCCCATGTGAGCAGATGCTTATCAATAATAATAAATATTTTTTAGTATTTTTAACTCTCAATTGTTTTTTATGCTTTTATACTTCTTTTTTATGCTATGTTGTGTCTATTTTGCTGTGAGCTTCCCTTGTGATCTGTTCCCACCTTAAACCCTTGACATCAGATAAGGGAAGTACTGTTATGAAGGAGGTAGTGCGTAAAAGCGATTTTACGCTTTCACAAGCCTTCCGGTAGTTCGCTTTCTATCTGCAATGCAAGTAAACTAATCTCCCCTGAATTATTATATATAAAAACAGAAAAAAAAGCCTTTTAAGAAGTCAAATAAACTGAAAGAACTGCACCACAACTCATGTTCGTGACTCAAAGGACTAACTGATGGAGTTTCAATGTAACAGTGTGCTTCTAGGTAAAAGTACTATGTTTTGACTTCTCACTTCCTTTCCCCTCTCCAGTAGACTATGAAGAACACACAGTAACTACAAAGTGACACGTTATAATTGATGTTATTTGAATCAAGAGTGTGCAAGATAATCTTGTTAACTTTTTTTTTTAAAAGGAAGCACTAACTGATGCACAAGGTTGTTTCAAGTGAAAAAATTGTCAAAGCTCAACAGCAGAATTCCGTTTATAGTGACTCTAACTGTTTCTTTTGCACTTTAAAGTACAGATATAAATGTTTTTGTACAATGTGAAATTGAATTGTAATGATGTCAGTGACCCACAGAAACTATGATTAAAACTTTCAGTTACTGTCAAACAGCAGTCAAGTGAGCTAGATGTTTTACTACTAAAAGGAAGATTAAAAAAAAACATTTGTGAAGATGTTCTCTCTGTTCACATTTTATATATAACTAGATAAAATGATATGATAGGTATAAATTAAGCCAAGTTTTCCTCATTTACTATGAAATGAATTTAAATATATTTCTAAATACCACTATAATTATAAAAAAACACTTTTCATTGTCAGGTATAAGACTTGTGATGGGTATGTTATATAAAGTCTAAGTTTAAGAAAAAGCAGGAATGTCACAGAATATTGTAGTCAATGTAATAGATTAAATACATACGTTTTGAAGCAAAGTCCAGAAGCCTTTATCTTTGCTGCAGATTTGGAAGGCTGCATAGCTTTAGAATTGGTTCTTTGTTTCTTTTTCCTTACATCAGTCCAAGTGTTTTTCTTTGGGGATCTTTTCAGATTGGTTGATACAGACCAGTCAATTTCTTTAGGAATTGTAATGATATTATTATTCTTGATGAAAGTAGAAGCTTCTTTCATGTTATTAAAGGTTCTCAAGTCATTTGAATAGTAAATTCTGATTTTAGCAGGATAGACCATTTGCACTTTTATTTTATTTTGCTTGAGAAGTTTCACCAATGGCTATGTTTTTTTTCCCTTAATTCTAACACTTTTGCAAAATAGTCATTATCAAATCTAATCTGACTCTGTTTACATATTATGGGACTTTTCCTCCAGGCTGATTTTAGTATGAGTTCTTCATCCGAAAAAGACAGAAACATTACCACAAATGATCTTGTTGGTGCATTAGGTGAAGAGGAGATAGCTTTTCCTATGGCTGTGTGAGCTCTCTCTATTCCATCTGATAATCCCTCTTTTAAATCAAGCACTTCAGGAAGCCAGGAGTTCAAAAAGATGATATCTTCTCCCTCAGTTTTTTTCAGGAAGACCAAATATTCTTATATTAGATCTCCTCTCCGTATTCTCCAAATCATCCACTTTATTGATTAGCCAGTTATTTGATGTAGCAAGAATTCTGTCTGATTTTCCTCTTCTTTGAGCCTCCCATCTATGTCATTTAATGATGTCTCCATATCTATTTTGTTGTTGCTGTAATATTGCCTTTAGTACATCTGTTTGCTTTTGGCAGTTTTCCTTGAGACTTTCCAAGTTATCACTAAATCTATCCATTTTCAATGACAGTTCATGTAATGTGGAAGACATTAGTTGAATCTCTTTCTTCAGAGTAGTTTCTGTGTGAGTATTCTTTAAGCTGGCCATTACCATACAGTTTTGATGTTCTCCAATATATTTTGACAGGAAAAACGCAATAAAATTTCTTGAAATTTGATAGAGTTGTAGTTCTTAAGTTCCTTGATATTGTTTTGCTATTTCTAATTAATGAAATTATTTTTTTCCTATTTTTTAGTACTATTTCATGGAGCTCTTAAAGATGCTGCTATCTGTTTGCCATCGAGGCTCCGCCCCTTGTGGTAGTATTCTGATATTGTCTATGATTGTGATTGGTTCTTAGAATGTTTGCCATAATCTTTTACCTGTGGTCACCTTGCTGGAGACCTTTGCTGAGAGTACACTCATATTCAGGTACAACAGTTAGGACAGCTTCCCGGTATGCACCCTATCCTAATTTTATGTCAGATCCTTGATAGATATCTTATGCATTATTCATGAAATGATGCTTATGTCACACAGATATCCTCTCCATTATGTCCCCTTGTGTGTCACAGACAACAACGTTTCACTGTACAATCCATACTGTACCATATAGATATGTGCATGGCGTTGCTGCTACAGCCATCTTCCATTGACATGTTGTACATGCAGGAGGTTCACCTGTACACTTTCCTTGTGTTCATTCCTACAATTCATCTGTGTGTCATAGGTTCATAGGTAGATAATAGGCTATTGGCCCTAGGGCCTATATAAGCCTAGCCAAATGGTACCCTGGCTTTTGCCACCCAAGAAAATTATTTTCCTGTGCCCCTGTCAAGCAGAGCCACCGAAGTGATCCCCAGGCTGAATTTCCTATCTTCCATCCAATCATAAAGATTTTTTTGAAGAGTGCTAATGAGGAAGTTTGTTTGATATAGATAGGTAGTTTGTTCCAGAGTACGGGAAGTCTCTGAGACAGGAATCTATCCCTCCAGCACCCCTCCAGCATGTTCTGTTTATTGTGGTGACAAGGTTTAGGTCCCTAGAGCGTGTAGCACGGAGGGATTGGAATTTCTTTATGTGGAGCATGTCCAACAGCTCTGGGTTTGACATAGCTTTGTATGTCAGGCAGAGATCACCTCTGAGTAGGTGATATGTGACAGAGTAAAGCTGGAGTTTTTTGAGACAGGCTGCTTAGGGCATCTGTTTGAGGCTGGTATTCCTCTTTGTGAGGTATTTCTGTGGCCTTTCCAGTTGTTGTAGATGTCTTGTGAGGTACATACCAAAAGGGGCATTATACTCTATAATGGGTCTAATGAGTGATGAGTAGAGGAGAACAATGACCTCTTTTTTCCTGGATGAGAAACCTTTTGTGATGAGGTGTGCCACATAGAAGGATTTCCTGACTACTGTGGTGATGTGATTATCAAAGGAGAGACTACTGTCCACCTGTGTCCCAAGGTCTCTTATCACACTTTCGGTGTTAAGTAGACTACCACCTATGTGGTAGTTCATGGGTACAGAGTTTTTACCAAAAGTGATGACAATGCACTTTTTGGCATTGAGCTTGAGGCCATGGCTTTGACACCAGGCATCTGTCTCAGTGAGGTCCTTTTGTAGGATATCCACATTGTTAGGAGATTTGATTATGGCTCCTAGTTTGCAGTCATCTGTGAACTTTGTTAGCCAAAGACCTTCTGTGTTAGCCTGTACTTCAGAGAAGTAGATACCAAACAGAAGAGGACCTAGTACTGAACCCTGTGGTACTCCACTTGTCACTGGTCTAAAGTTGGATTTAGAGTCTGCTACTTTCACAGTGTGGGTTCGGTCAGTGAGCCAGTTGGCAACCCATCTTGTGACATAGGGATTTATACATAGTTTAGTGAGTTTGTCTATAATTCCAGAGGGAGGATGGTGTTGAAACCCTTGGCAAGATCTAGATAGGCTGTGTGTACCAACTTACCCTCATCTACAGCTTTGTTGACCACTTCAAAGAAGTCTGTCAGGTTTAAGAGACATGATCTGCCTTTTACAAACCCAAACTGGGTAGGGTCCAGAGTTTGGAGATTACCAATGTCATTGTTTATAAGTTCCATGATTTTACACTCCATAGCCTTGCAGACCAGGATCGTCAGGCTAATGGGGCAGTAGTTCCCAGGGTCTGTGGTGGCTCCCCCTTTGTGGAGTGGGATAACCATTGCTGTGTGCCATTCAGTGGGCACAAAGCCTGAGGTGAGGCTATGATTGAACATGGGACTTAGGTAGGGTGCTAGTTCGTTCTGTAGTTCATGTAGAACGCAGCCTGGGATGTTGTCAGGTCCCATGGATGTTGTGTTCTTGGCTTTGGTGAGTGTGTTTTTTACCTGTGCAGCCATGATTACAGGTACTTTGCATTCTTCTGGTATAGAGATGGGCCCTTTAGGGGATGAGAGAGGGGTAAAGTTAGCACTGGACCTATTTGCCAGGATGTTGGCAATATCAGTTGGTTCTGAATATTTAGTGCCATTGTGCTGTAACTCAGAGCAGATCTGAGTTCTGCCATTGAGATTCTTGACATAGCTATAGAATACTTTGTGGTTGTCTTTAGAATCAGTGGTGATTTTGTTTTCATAACCAGCTTTGGAGGATTTTATAAGGGATCTCAGCTTCTTACTGAGGCTGACCACAGAGTTCCTCCAATCATGGGATTTTACTCTTTTTTGCAACAGTTTCTTTCTTCTGTTCTAGAGTTTGTTTATAGCAGGGGACCACCAGATTGGCTTACTTTTTTTGGAGGATAGCATCTTGGTTCTGTTAGGGATTACATGATCCATGCACTTGTGTAAGTGCTTATAAAGTGAAATTACATAGGATTCAGCAGTCATATCTCTATTGTTTGTCAGCATGGGTGTTGTGAAGTTTGCCACTTCTGTCTTAAGAAGCATGAAGTTGGCTTTGGAGAATTTTTTTATGGTGGTTACCCTAATGGGGGTTGGGGCTGGGATGTGGATGTCTAGGGTGATTTGCTTGTGGTCGGATCTGACCAACGAGGAATTGAACTCTGGTGTGGAACTCTGGTTTCCCATGTTGATAATGACAGGTCTAGGATATTGCTGCCCCTGGTGGGGTTGTGGATAAGTTGATCCCTATTCAATACACACATTTCCCATGGCTTCTGATGTCATTACTGATCATTAACACAGCTTCAGTACAATATGCCAGGAATGGGATATAACAATACTCTGCATTCTAGGAACACTGTCCTGTGCTGTGTTTGGATCATGTACTTCGCATTCATAACTCTCAAATGTCCAGATATTCCCAGGATGTCCATATGTTTTCCTTATCAAATATGCGGCTTTCTGCCATATCACTAGGATGATCTCTGGGCTGATGTATCTCTATAATGCATATATTTGAATGCATGCCTCTCAACTGTCCAGATCTGTGCATGTGCAGTTTTTTTCTCATATTTCTGATCTTTTCCTCATAACATTTTTTTCCTGGCAAATCATTGGCATGTCATTACAGAGTGCAGTCAGAAACTGATGACTGACATTTGAGTTTCAAACTTCATGCATTTCAGAAAGTTCCTGCTAATGTACAACCTATATATTCTATCAACTTCTTAAGTTTGGAAGTGTAATATTAAACATCTGTCCCTATTTCTGGTCCTTTGCCCCCCCCCCCATTTTTATGGCTTTGTCCACATTTCTTGCTCTAAGAGGTGGACACTGTTGCATTCTAATACATTTCTATGTGACATCTGGGTCAGATATGTCCCTGTTATTGGTTATCTGTCCTCTCATTAAGTTGGCCTCTCTGCAGATGTGTTGCAATAACAGAATGACAGATATTTGCAAATCCCTGGTAATCATTATGGAATTTTGCACAAATCCACACACTGTAGGTGCTCTGCCTTACACAGAATTGTTATCCACATTTGCTTAAAAGGTTTTGTGGCCAGCAACACTGTTCCAAGCCATGAAACCTAGCTTAGGTATGCTGCATCTCACTAAGATGCATCACACACTGACATGCGCTGCCACTGTCGTGCTAACATGTAAACTCCATGTAGACTCTGCACGAAGCTTACACAGAGTTTATTGAATCCCCCAGATTATATTTCTGTCTCTCTCAATGAAATATCAAAAAATACTGTTTTGATATAATAGCTACCACTTTCATAAACAATGCCAAAACTTATTTTTATGTAGTCAGTAAATGCTGTTATTTACTGACTCCCTCCTTTATAAACAGATATTAAATCATCAAGATATGAATAATATTTAATAACATACTTATCCATAAATCCATGCCCATACATATACTCATTCAAAAACATACACAGGGAACACACAGTGGTTCCCTTAATCTTCTTGTAGAGTTCCTCTTTGAAGAATTTATATGCCAAATGAAGATACAGTAATTCAATAATATAATTTTGCACTGGCTGTATTAAACATCCATTGTTTCACTTCCACATGCATGGCTAATGCTTATGTAGAGAGTTCTTATATCTAAACTATCCAATGTATCTCCTCATCCCAAATTATGTCATCAGTTTTATTAAGAAAATCCCCTGTATCTTTGATATAGAATTGTAATCTAACAACATAATAAAATGAATAATAATATAAAAACAGTCCTATATTTTAAAAAAATATTTATTAGAAGAACTAATAGGTCTACCTGGGTGGGGTTGTGTTATATTCTCCTGTACCTTTGACAGACAATAAAAAGCATAAAAAAATGACTCAGTTGATAAATAATATCTTATCAACATCTTCTCTCTTAAAATAACCTAACTTCAACTTCAGCTTCTGTGTCTTACACATTATAACTCTTTTTACCAAAGTACTTTACAAAACAATAAATTTAACAATGCATATACACATGTTAAACCATAAAATATAACAGCAAAATTGACATAAGTCTGTAAAAGAAAATAATTGGGAATGATTAGGAACCCTGGTGGAGTGGTGTAGCAGTTAATGTTGTTGCCTCACAGCAAGAGGTTCTCCAATTCGATTCTCGGCTAAGGTGCCTTCTGTGCAGAGCTTGCATGTCCTCCCTGTGTTAGCGTGGGTTTCTTCCTGGTCCTCCAGTTTCCTCCCACATTCTAAGGACATGCATCTGGAGCATTTCTCTCTCTGGGCTTCTGCTGAAAATAGGCTGTGTCCTAGTCGGACTTTTCCTGGTCAATAAATCTTAAATATATAAATAAATAAATCACATTAAGAACAACTGAATCACTTTAAAGTCAGTCCAGTACTACCTACTTTTTACCTATAGTTTTCACCAACAGTCAGTCGACTTAAATGGAAGTTCAGCTGGTAGAATAAACAGGAACAAGTTCCAAATGATATCCATACTTTAGTTCAAGTTTAAACTCCAACCGGCACCAAAAAAAAAGTAAATCAAGTATTTCACCAATACCTTCAACAGAGTTCAAATCTGTGCATGATGGAATCCAACAATACTGAAAACAAGCCTCTTCCTAGTTCAAGTTCTCAAAAAAAAAAAAACTATGTGAGCACAGCACTGATGCCTCACTGTCCACATTACACTTCCAATCAAGATTCTCAAGACTGGAGACATGCGCTTATTAAACCTGTCTTCAAGGAAAAGAGGGGTAGGACAAACCCAGAGTCATATAGACCCTTAAGTCTACTTTCATGTTGTGGAAAAATAATCAAGAAGGAAATATTGGATAGGTTATTGTCAGAACTGGATAAGTTGGGATTTGAAACCATATATCAGCATGCATATGTTGAAAATAGATCTATTACCACCTATACCACAATGTTCTATCAAAGTATAATAACAGCTATGAATGAAAAATTGTGCTGTGATGTAATTTATATAGATTTAACATCAGCATTTGACAAGGTCATACATAAAACATGGATCAATAAATTAGAACAACTAGGTATTGATGTATTCCTGATAAGATGGATAGCTGCTTGGCTTTCAAATAGAACATGTTAAGTATCATACAGCAACTGGACAGGTGAAATTCTTGGTTACAATCGTGGTGCCCCACAAGGCTCTGTTCTAGGCCCTTACTTGTTTAGATTGTATCTTTCAGACTTAACTTTTTCATCTGAGGTGTTCTACAGTTTATATTCAGATGACATGAAATAGCGTAAACTGATTACATGTGTTACAGATAAGACATGTATGCAAAATAACTTGACTAAATTCACCATTTGGACACAGGAAAATAATATGCTGAAAAATACATAAAAAACTAAGCATATGAGATTTGGGAGACATAAACTGAAAGGAAAATATTTAACACAGCACACAGTGATTGAAACTGTAGACTCATTTAAGGACGTGTATATGGGTAGATCCAGCTATGAGTTTTTCTAATCATATCAACCAATTGGTTAATGATAGTTATAGAAATATACAGTGGATATAAAAAGTGTATACACCCCTGTAAAATGCCAGGTTTTTATGATATAAAAACATGAGACCACAATAAATAATTTCAAAACTTTTCCCACCTTTAATGTGACCTATAATCTGTACAATTCAACTGAAAAACAAAGAAATCTATTAGTGGAAAAAATATAAAAAATAAAAAACATACAATAAGCTGGTTGCATAAGTGTGCACACCCTTAAACTAATACTTTGTTGAAGTACCTTTTGATTTAATTACAGCATTCAGTCTTCTTGATTACACATCTGCCATCAATTAAAAAGACTCAGATTAACCCCAAATAAAGTTCAGTTGTCCTAGTAGGATTTTCCTGACATTTACTCAGTTGCCTGCTACAGCAAAAGCCATGGTTTGCAGAGAGCTTACAAAGCATCAAAGGGATCTCATTGTTGAAAGGTATCAGTCAGGAGTCGGGTACAAAAAAATGTCCAGAGCATTGGAAATACCATGGAACACAGTGAAGACAGTCTTTAAAAAGTAGAGAAAATATGGGACAACAGTGACGTTGCAAAGAACTGGACGCCCCTCCAAAATTGATGAAAAGACAAGACGAAAACTGGTCAGGGAAAATGCCAAGAGACTTACAGCAACACTGAAGGAGCTGCAGGAATTTCTGGCAAGTACTGGTTGTGTACTACATGTGACAAAAATCTCCCATATTCTCCATATGTCTGGACTATGGGGTAGGGTTGCAAGACTGAAACCTTTTCTTACACAGAAAAACATCCAGGTCTGGCTAAAATTTGCAAAACAATACATCAAGTCAAAACCATGTGACAAAATGTGTTATGTTCTGATGAGACCAAGGTTGAACTTTTTGGCCACAATTCCAAAAGGTACGTTTTGCACAAAAACAACACTTCGCATCACTAAAAGAACACCACCCCCACATTGAAGCATGGTGGGGGCAGTATCATGCTTTAGGGTTGATTTTCTTCTGCTGAAACTGAGGCTTTAGTCAAGGTGGCGGGAATTATGAATAGTTCCAAATACCAGTCAGTTTTGGCCCAAAACATTCAGGAGTCGTAGAAATCTGAAGATGAAGAGAAATTTCACCTTTCAGCATGAAAATGACCCCGAGCATACATCCAAATCAATAAAAGAATGGTTTCAACAGAAGAAAATTAAAGTTTTGGAATGTTCCAGCCAGAGCACAGACCTAAATCCAATAGAAGATCTGTGGGGTGACCTGAAGAGGGCTGTACACAAGAGATGCCCTTGCAATCTGACAGATTTGGAGTGCTTTTGCAAGAAAAAGTGGGCAAATATGGTCAAGTCAAGATGTGCCATGCTAATAGACTCCTACCCAAGAAGACTGAATGCTGTAATCAAATCATAAGGTGCTCCAACAAAGTATTAGTTTAAGGGTGTGCACACTTATGTAACCAGGTTATTGTACTTTTTTATTTTTTATATTTTTCCCCTAACCGATTTGCCTGTTTTACAATTGAATTGTACCGGTTATAGGTCACATTAAAGGTGGGGAATGTTTTGCAATGTTTTAGTGTGGTCTTATTTTTTATATCACAAAAACCTGGCATTTTAACAGGGGTGTGTACACTTTTTATATACCACTGTAGGTTGTATAAAAAGAATTTAAAAAGTCTGAGAAATCAAAAACGATGAAGTCATTGTTTGTTTGTTACATTAGATCCAAACTTGAGTACGGAATAACAATATGGAAACCCTATAAGAAAACAAGCATGAGTAAACTGGAAAGAGTACGACAGAAATATACCAAGGGCATCCATGGATGTGAGCATTTAAGTTATTATGAAAGGCTAAAATATCTGAACTTGTACAGTGTTTCTTATAGATATCTAATTCGAGATCTTATTCAGATATATAGGATATTTAGAGACAACTACCTCTGGGGATGTTTGGGGTTATCAAAAAGTATTAGAGAATCATCAGATAACCTATATAGGAGATTCTATAGGAATGAGAAGTACACTAATTGGTTCTCTGACAGAGCAGCTGATGCTTTGAACAGACTATCAAATTACATTAAAGCAAGTGCTAGTTTAGATACTTTTAAGAACAGCCTGAACATTTATTATGCAAACAAGTGTTTTGGTATATTGGTAAGCTAGATGGGCATTAATGCCCGTGCTTGAAATATTTGTAGGTATTTGTATGTATGTATTGAAGAAAGGGGTTGGGTTTGGCATAATGGTTAAGGTCTTCACCTCATAGACACAAGGTACAGAGCTTCAGTCTGATCTCAGGATATTGACTAGGCTTAAAATGTCCCTTCTGGGCATTTAGACTAGTACTCAGCCATGAGCCTAAGATCAAATCGGGTCCTTTAAGCACCAGAATATTTAAAGTTGGCAGCATCATGACAACCAAGACACAATTATTAAGTGATCAAAAAATTAAATAAATCCCTCGTCACTCCACAGATTAGTGATCATAAACTCCTTGCTTCTCAGACACGATGAACAAAGGATGACAGATGGATAACTTCCAAAAATAACCAAAAAGTGCTTCAGGGTTGAACACTATGGTACAATGCATCCCTTATCCACAATTTAAAAAATGATAACTGCCTGTTTATATGAAGCTTTCATAATTTTCCTACACATATTAATGTCATTTAAGTGTTCATTACACATTTTCAAATATTGAATATAATTCAAAATTGATATGGCATTACCTTTCTCTAAAGGTATAAAACCAATGTCTCATTTTTACTTAGCTTTTTCAGAGCTTCCTACTCATTTTAGTTAAATTATAACACAAATGCATTCTGTCATTACAAAATTCATAAACAACCTCTCTCAACAGAAAATAAAAAGCATGCTAGGAAATTGCTTCATGCAGTCATTTTAACAGGAAAAATTAAACTGCTAATGTTTCTGATTTTAGAAATACCAAATGAACAATAAACATTTGCATTCACACTGTTACTGGAAACACATCAATAAAAACTCTCTTCAAAGCTACCTACACTGTTTTTATCATTGTCCACGTAATCAATCAGTTCATTTAAGGTAATATTAGCATTCCAGTCTATTCCAGAAAAAGAAAATGCAACAACTATAACTTGCCATTAAGTATAAATAATTCCAATATTAATCAATGAATTAATTAATTAACTTATTTATTTATTTAGTTACTTATTTTACATTTGTTTACTGGCAGTGTCCGACTGAGCCAAGGGCCTGTTTTCAGTGGAGACCCAAGGAGAAAAGTTCCAAGACAAGTAGTTAACAAACAATGTAGCAAAATAAAAGATATACAAGCTTCAAACAAAATAAAATTAGTTAGAAAAATTAAATGCATTGAAAACAGGTGGACAATTTATAGTATGCAGGATACCAACATTACAATAAAATTAACAGTACTGTTTACTCTCTCCTTTTTTGTTTTTTTTTGAAAGGGTTCAAGGATAAGAAACAACAGTCTGAGCTATAATGGTTGGAGGAGGAGTGAAAGCCGGACAAATACAAAATAGCTTGTAAATACATATGACATTAGAGTAGATCAGTCAGATTAGCGGAGTCAGCCTAGGTGATGTAACCATGTTCACAATATTGGGACAACGTTTAACAGATGGCTTAAAACAGTTAGCTGTGTTGCATTTAGTTCATACCCAGCAATAGTTATAGTAGTTGCCAAATTGCTGTCTCTAGCATTACCAACCTGTATAAGTTAAGCATTTCATAAAGGTAACATAACTCAGACTGTAATTAGTCACTACTGATGAGTTCTCCACTCACATACATACATAAGTAAATACATAAACAAACAAATAAAATTAGTGTTCCAAATATCACATTAATGCCATCTTTGTCCTTTATTCTTTTGTTGGTGATGTCAGTCATTTGGGTAGTTGTTGTATCCATTATGCTATTTGTTTGTACTGGCATCTGCATAATGATTCAAACTATAATATTGTGCCATTACAACTAATCTCTCTGGTTGTGGTAAGGCTGGACAACTATTTGTATCTCTATCCCATTTGGAACTGTAGGATGTTCCATTGGTGCTGTCCTGTAATTATCTCTGAATTGTTGTCTGTTATGTGATGACACTGACAAATCTCCATCAGCTTTCTTCTCCTACTAGTTGCTTCCTTTGATTTCTATTGGAACACCTTTTCATTGGGGTAATCTCCAAGGTCATGCGGTTTTGTCTTTTTCTGACAATTAATTAGTTCTAATCCAATAGTTTTTTATTTATTATCCACATGGCTAGAATTAACCTTCTGTACTAACTCTGAATTTGTTTGTCTAATTTTATTGATCACTGTCTTTAGTTTAACGACACTTTTACTTGCACAAGGGTATGCAGTTGCTGTGGATTTTAACTTCAGTCTCATTCCTTCCTCATCCAAAAAAGCAAACAGGCTTGTCAAGCCTTTAAGATCCCAATGACTTCTCACTGTAATGTCCAACGCCTAGTATTTCTTTAGGCTCAGATTGTGAAAATGAATATTAGCCTCTTTAATTATTAACTTTTAGTCATTTCTCCTGTATATCTTATATGTCTGTGGGTAATCCTGTTTTTCCACAGCTTACAAAAGCAGCAAACTGGTCTACAATTCCTTATTCCTTCTCTGCTTCAAATACATCTCAGAAGTCTCTTTGGCCATCTTCAGTACTTCTAGGTCAGTCTGACTATTCATTTGACTGCCTGTAATGAATTCATCCCTAACATGCTGTGAGCTAGCCAGATAATTATTCCTTAAAATCTTCAGCCAGACTGGCTTTTAATTGCTGAAAATACCTATGCTCCTGATATCTAAAAGGATTATGCCTAAACATTCTAACCTCAGAAGGAAAAGTCTTTGTGATACACCACAATGAGTAAGTAGGTGGTAGAATCACAAAAGATCTAGATGTAGATGCATTTAAACTGAGGGGGAATAGCTTGGATATGAGATGAAAGACAAAACAGAATAGGGTGACACAGTACTTCCTAAAGAGTATTTCTGAAGTTTATTAAACAATTGTGTTTGACATCTGGCTGACTGGCAACATTCTGGCTTTACTGAGAGCGAAACAGTAGTGCGTGAGCTGGGGTAGAAGAGGAGTATATATAGGAAAAACTTGTAACTGACCTTATTATGAAAATGCGATTGTAAGGGACAGGGTAGACATTAAGGAGATCCTTTCTAAAGCTATGCTGTTGCTTGGAGACTAGGTTTTATGAGTTTAGGTATGGGGAAAAAGTGAGACAATTTATTTCCTACTCCAAAAGTTTTTATAGCAGTGATAGAAGGGAGGCAGGATGATAGAAAATGAAGACCTGGGGATCACTCTCAAAGGAGAGGTCTTACTGTAGAAGATTTCTATGAGAATGGGGAAGGAATTAGTTTAAAGTGTTATAAGCTTAACAGTGACATCATGATCATTGCACAGGTCATATGGGATTTCAGAATGTAATCACCACTAGACCCAGCATCAATAACATTTGGCAGCTGCATTAAGCACATACTGATTTCCTGAATGTCCATCTGCTTAAAATAAAAGGAAAGAGTAAAACCATTAAAATACGCAGAAGGATGAACAGAGGTATTTGAGTGGTTAGGATGGCGGCATGCATTGGCAGCTGAAAATAATGAGCAATAAGGTTGCCAGTGGTGGAATGAATAGTAATGCTTTTGCATTTCTTTCAATTTTAAGGAGGTTTGGTAACATAGGTTTGCTTAACAAATTACTGAGCTCCTTCCCCTAACTTGATATTCCCAAGTAATCTGGTTTAGTATGGTTTTGGCTGCATAAATCATAGTTTATGGCATTGCATGAATTCCACCCAGATAAATGACAAATTGCAGATTTAAGGTATTTCCATCCAGAATTCTTGATGGCATTTTTTCTAATCTGTAATTTAGCCAAAGTACCAGATTATGTCACCCACAGAAACACACACACACACACACACACACACACACACACACACACACACACACACACACACGCAGACACATGTGCGCGTGCACGCACATAGCTCTACATCTTCACTCTTATTCACCTTAGATCATCTTACACATACCAGTGCATTAAAACTGACCACCTGTTTTCCCAGCCTTTAATACACTGTTTCTGTACCTTCTGATCCTTGCCAGTACCATCCAGACTTATAAAGGGCACAATTGAACAACTTCACCTGTGAAAATATACATGAAAAAAATGCATGTGTGATTTTGTGTGTGTGTGTGTGTGTGTGTGTGTGTGTGTGTGTGTGTGTGTGTGTGTGTGTGTGTGTGTACCTGTGTGTCTATGTGATTGAGTGCTTGTGTGGGTGTGTCTGCCTGTCTGTGTAGTACCTTAATTCCCAGTTTGCAACACCATTTTGTTACCCACAGATGTCATAAGTAATCAGTTAGAACCACTACATGCTGCCTCTAGGTTTAAATACATTTGCAAACAAGCTATCATATACAGTTAAATGTGATTTTGATCACTAGTGATTTTTGGACCTGTGCATGTAAAACTATTACATTTTAATATGCCACTGTATTTTAAAACAACTCACATATTTATCTTGTAGGTTGTAAACGCACCCACTATCATTGTCAGTAATCCCCTTCTCATTTTACATGGGGTTGGGGTGCAGTGTCTCATCAACATTCAAAAATATGAGCAAATCACAAAGAGCTGTAAAATCTTATGGCAGTCGTCACTTTCTGACAATGCACCGAACAATTTTAGAGTGGCAGTTATTATGGTTACGCTTATGTTAAATTGTACTTTATGTGGGTACTTTAATTTCTTATAACCTAACAGTTTGCTCTCTGTTGCTTGTTGTATTAATTCATACTCCAGTTTCCTAGTTTCAGGTGATGGTCCGCTACTGAAACTTGGTCTTTTAGAAAAATCATTTATTTTTGAAAATGGATTGGATTTAAATCTTTATTTGTTGAATATGTGTCTGCCAGGTTTTATCACTCCACTCCTTTATCACTGTTAAGGGCTTATCAGTATTAATGGCTGAAGTTAGCGCTGTTTGCTTTGTTCCTGCCACATTACTCCCCTAGGTTTACTTCCACAGGACCTGGCTTTCTTCAGGCACAGTATAAAATATTCCTTTTCACATAGCATAAGAAGCATATGGTTTGCATGCATGGCCCTGGCAACTTCAGAAGAGATGTACTTTTCCGTATAAAATTTTCAACTTTATGATTCTTGCAGCAATATTATTTAATGTGTATTTGATACTTTTTAAATGTACGCTTCTTGAAAATTGGAACCTTTGAGCATTTTTGATTCTAGGAATATTTCCCTGCTGCTTGTTAGCAAGATACCTCTACTTGCTTGATTTTGTGAATTTTCCATCCTGTCACTAGTGTCTCCCAGACTGTAAAATGATTGTCCCTGAAATCATATCTTGTTAAGTGCTTTCCTTATGTTGTGAGTCCTTTGACATTGTACTGAAGTTGCTGTGTGCTTATTATATGGCTGCAAATGAACTGAAGTTACAGTCTGGAGAGCATCTAAAAGAACATTTGTTTAAGACCTAAGACCTAATTAATTGGACTTTTCTTTGTTTTGACTGTCCACTTGGTATTTTCATTGCCCATTCCTGATAGCACTGAAGTAGTGCTAGCAAACATCAGTAACTGTTCTGAAGGATATTTGAGTTATTTCCTATCATCTAGTATTTGGGTTATCTCAGTTCCTCTCATATTGACAGCTAGCAGGAGACTCAGATCTTGATCCATCCCTAGCCTTTCTCCCTTAATACATCTTTGCAAATTACAGTATAAATTCCTGATTACCACTCCCACGTCATTAATTTACCTGCCATTTCTCCTATGTTCCCGGCAATGGAGAGAGTTACTTCTCACTTTAAAAAATGAAGAAAAACAGTTGCAACACTTTGCTGGAAACTGAAAACTGTTTTAATGACAGAGTAGCAAATCGACCGACAAATAAGCACTTTCACCTTGGATTCCACTGGCATCATCAGAGATGCAAAAAAAAAAATAAACAACCAATCACATTCTTCATACAATTAATGCAAGACACTAACTAGTTTAACTAGTTAAAGACATATCATTAAAAGTCAAGATTTTAAAACAATAACTGTCATAGAAATAGTACAAAACATAGTGACTACGGTTTAAAATACATTTTCAACACAACAAAAGCTTAAGCCCAACTATAAATACAGTTACCTATCAAAGTTTATAATTCCAAAAGTGGAACATAAAAAAACACTGATATTAATTCAAATTAAACAAGCCCTTTGTTTCAAAATAAGGGCCAGTGATATACTGTCATTAAGTCCTGGTGAAACATTGGCATTTGCCATTTACTTTCCCTTGCTGCTACTTCTAATTTAATGTCACCAACCCTCTCATTTTGTTGAACCTTGTCAATCACAAAAAAGACAAACCTTTTAAAGTTCACACACTTATTACTGTGAACAAAAAGAGCATTATGTGAATCTCTATTCTTTATTGCCCTTAAATGTTCACTTATTTTATCTCTTAACCTGAGCACAGTTTTTCCAACATAAAAAGATGTACAAGATACATGGTGAAAGCACTTAGTTGTTGGTTGATTTGATACTCTGTTTGTCATTAAAACAGTTTTCAGTTTCAAGTGTTGCGACAGTTTTTCTTCATTTTTTTACAAGTTTGCTGCTTGTTAGCACTTGGGTTGTGTATCAATTCTCACTTTAACTTCACTTTTCTTCTTTCTTATTAAATATGTCATACTCAGCCTCCTTCCTGTCCTTCTTTTTGGTTAGCCTCCTTTCTCCTAATTTTTCTTAAGCCACTTATACCAACTTATGTTCCATGTTTTTTTTTTTTGTTTTTGTTTTGTTTTTTTGCCACTGGTCTCTTCTTGTTTTGTACCAGATCTCCACCCTACATCACTGTTTCCAGCTCCCCATCTTTAGAAGAGAAAGTAATAATACATTGATAATGACTAATAACTGCTAAATCAATTACTTTGCACAGCTTAGATTGCATACATCTGTGTCTAGTGCACCTTGCTATGTATTATAATGTTATATAATTTGAACTGCACATAATGTAATTCATACCTGAAAACCTCATTGTTAATTGATGTAAACAACCTATTCCATTTTAAATGCTAACTTCTTAGTTTTCAATTTTGTGGTAACAGTTACTGCTTTATTTGAATAATATTTCTATGTTTTTACTCCAAGTTTTGCCCTTTTTGTCCAGGTCATAGCTGAAAAGGGTTTGTCAGCTAGTTCACCCATCCTGCTTAGTCTTGCTCTGAGTCGCAGTCACATCTTCCTCTGTTATGTTCTATGCACTTTTCCCCTATCTACTACATGAGCACAGGTCCCTTGTCTTCTGTTATGAGTTAACCATTTTCAGACAAAGATGGAGGTTATCCCTGACATGCAGCTAGCTTCTCTTTCTGGCCTACCTCCATTTATCTACCTGTTCCAAGCATTTTTTTTCTTATCCATACTTTATCCAGTTTTAGTACGTACTGGTCTTTTCATTCTTTTGCACTGGCTGCTGCAGTGATAATACTTCTAAGAATGCTGGCAGCAGTTTCTTATTCTGGCATTTTTCTGGGACCGCTTTGACAATGGTTGATGTCACCACCACTGTCTTATTTCACTGGATATTTTTTTCTTGACATACTGAAACAACACCCACTCCTCTCCTATCATGATATTTGATCATCTTGCCCGATGACTTACTAAGCTTCAGTCCTGATCCAATTTCACCGCAACCTGGTCACTTTTCTGTATCCATTGCAAAATGCATAATTGTTTTTGTAACAGGTTCTTAAATGATAAAACACTGTTTTTTGTCCTCATGCTGGTTCCCCTATCCTCCGTCTCTTCAACACCTTGTTATGACCGCTTCTATTTGTAGACTTTCAAACTTTATTTTTATCACTTTTCAGAGTCTCCTTGCCACTTGATTCCCTTCCAGTGTTACACTTAATTCATTTCTAGCCATTACTTGTTATTCTTACAAACATTCCACACAGTTAAATACTCCTAACTCCTCCCATCATGTTCCCTTCAGAACCTGCCTGTTCTCATGACATTCACTCCTTTATTCCTTTGTGTTTACCTGCTTTTGACCCCCTCCCTCTGCTTTGTCATCAGAGTGGCTATGAAGTTTATGTTTCCTTACCCCACTCCTTTTTCCTGCCCATATTACTGCCAGTCATTCTCTGTCTGCCCATCACCTCTTTCCCCAAATTGGTTGCTGCCTGCCTGCTTCCTGACTGTTTTGTGCTGTGCACCACTCTCCATTCCACATTTATTCCTGTCTTACTACCTCCACTTTGGTCTTCATCATAATTTTTTGACTGTATCCAGTCTGGCCACCCCTACTCTTTCAAACTCAAACTTATTTTATATACCTTAGCCGAGGCAAATTGCGGTTAAATAAATGCAGACATTACAAACAAGCAACTCCGAGAGAAAGGTTTGGTCAACCAGGTAGGAGGAAGAGACTTATGTAAATAAATACATTTTAATAGATCTCCAAAATGATTCATTTATAGTGTGCTACCTAATGTGATAGGGTAGAAAAATACTACAGAAATGGAGTCTGATAAGCAAAGCAACAAAGGACAGAAGTATGTAGGCAACCCCATATCTATTACAAAGTTCCTATGATCCTTTAACTCTTATTCTGATTTCCTTATCCTGCAGGGTTATGTGTAACACCTGGCCCACTTTTTCAATCTATCCAACCTCTTAACTGCATAGCAATATATATCTCAACATTTCTTTATTTTACTTAGACTATGGCTTACTATACTCTCAACAAACTGTTCAGCTAACAACGGCTGTTTTACTTCTGACTTAATTAGCTGTATTAATAATTTGCAAGCAATGAAACTTCCCAACCAACATGCGTAATTTTTTTTCTGAACACAAAGTTATTCATATGTAAAGCGTGCTCTAAGAAATAATGAGGTCTTTAAGTCTTCAATCAGAAAAGTGATGTGCAGGAATGAAAGGGTGGTCAAAGTTGGATTAGAATAGGGAGTAGACAAATCAAGATCTGCCATGTTTAAGGACACAACAGTATAGGGAGCAGACAAATCAAGATCTGCCATGTTTAAGGACACAACAGTATAGGGAGCAGACAAATCAACATCTGCCATGTTTAAGGACACAAAAGTGACATGACTGGGTGCTGAAAAAAAGAAAAACTATAGAAACAACTTTGTCTTCCAAATGTTTACATTTCTGAGTTTTTCTTTAATTTTAAAAGCAAGCAATGCTTACGTAACCGTGGTATATCCTCCCAAACTCATTGGTAATCAAGCAAAAAATAACCATGTTACACTCAACCTGTGGAGATGAAAAAAATATAGGAAAAATAAAATCTGTTTTTACTTACTTTTTCTGAAGTTACTAGAATTATAATTACGATACTGAATCTGTTCTTCTTCCATCTGAAAAAACAAACAACACACACTTAGTCATAGCTTTAAATGCAATACTATATAACATGGATGATTACGATCAGTTTTACCATTTTATGATCATAACCCTTTATTATGTGTTCTCAGCATGGATGACGAGATTCACCTCTCGAGATTTGCTCTTGAGGTAAATTTCTTGGCATCCTTATCTTGAACACATGATAAGAAGGTTATGATTAGAGACCCAATCCTAATTATTTGTAGTACATGGAAATGTATCTGCTCCATGTGCTACTAGTTATAGAAGAAAAATAAAAGCACAAAGTTTTGCTGGCTTTCCAAGCCATAAAGTACTTAGCAAACACCATCAGAAAGATGCCATAACATTTTGGCATATGCTATGTTAAGAAAGTCAGGGAAATATTACTGGCAGCAACAGCAGGCAGAAAAAAAGCTGCTTTTAGTTCTGCCACTTTTGTTTGCTGGCCAGTACTGGCAACTGCCTTGAGTGATATCTGATCTTAACAACTGAAGCAGGGGTGCTTGACAATAGTTAAGATTGAGTCTCGCTCTACAGAACACTTAACTGGTTTGTCTTTTTCATGATATCATAGAATAATCACTGTGCTCCAGCACTTCATTAAAGTTAAGCATTATAATAATTCAAATGTTATTCGTCACTTGGAATTACCAGTATTCAAATACAGTAAAACTTATTTGTAATTAGTGAATCATTGTCCTAGATCATGGTAACCTATCCTGTCTACCTTTTGGTAGTTGGAGCGTTTCTCCCCGGGCCTCCGCTGAAAATAGGCTCTGTCGTAGTCAGACATTCCCCGTCAATAAAATGACAAATAAATTAAAAAAAATAAAAATGATATGCATGATGACTGAAATTCCTGCTAGTTCTGCTATGATAACCCATAGATCACTGCCACTGCATTCTCCATGATACATTCTACCATATGATGCCTTTGATCTCTTGATATGCCAAGTATTAAATTAGAAGTTAGGGGTAGTAATTTCTTAGTCACTTCACTCCAACACCTTTTGTTCCCCTCTCCTGTTCCAGTTATCTGTCTAGGACTTTTTGCTGTAGCACCTCCATTTCTGCTATGAATCCTCCCTCATTATATCACCTGTTTTGTTTTAATACTTAAGACTTAATATTGTATCAGACTCTCTGGTCTTTCTTTACAGACATTTTCTTGACATGGCTTCATCTCATTATCCACACCATGGTCATTCTGAATACTTTATTGAACAGCATCAACATTTCATTCATTACTTTAGGTGAGACATACTCAGTACCTTCAGACTTGTATGGAACCAGATACTTTTATCTTTGTCTAAACCCCACCTCACTTCCCTCTCTGTCCTTCCCAACCAGTATGTAAAACATAACATACATACCTGTCAGTTATGATCTAACACACAGGCATAACTCTCAAACATTTAGTGGAAGAATTCTGAACAAAGCCAAAAGTAACATGGGAACAAAGGCCTAAAGTCAGTGACAGATTTGAAATATATGTGTTATAAACTTAAAGTGTATTGTTCATGTTCTAGAGCAAGTGTAAGTAACAAATCTTTGTAGTTGGGAATAACCTACTTACCATTTAGAATACCAAACTATACAGTTTTTGATGCAAAAAAGTGTGTTGCTTGTGCATTTTATTTTATTTATTTATTTATTGCTAGTAAGGATGTAAGCTAAATATTTTTCTCAGAGCTGAAAATCCCTGCCATGACATCGTGAAAGTCTAAATCCATATTATACAATGATTGGCAATTAACATTCAAACAACAGCATGTCCGTTGTAAATCTGAGCATATACCTATGGAAAAAGGTCTGGTTGCCTGGACTTTCTACCATTAATATATGGCATAAAAATTTCACTTAAAAAAATAAATAAATTTACAAAACCGGAGACTTGAAACCAACAAGAGAGACGGGGCAGAAAAAAAATAAAATGATCATCAGGTATGTTATGCAAAACTAGAGAAACGTACATGATTATCCTTATATTTTCTATGTCCCATCTCTTCCATACCTTCAAAATCTTCCAGTATCTTTTTTTAATTAAAAAAAAAGGCAACAGAGATCTTCCTTTCTCTGTTGCTTCCTATACACAACACCTGTCACACAGCACAGATGTACTGCATAAGCGTGGGAATGAAAGTCTCATATGCATGACAAGTATATAAGAAAAAGCAGCGGGATATCGAAGGAAAGCGGAAGAAAACCACGGAGCCATCATACAAAGACATTATTTAAGAAAACAAAGTATTTCTTTTCTTAAATAATGTCAATTAAATAATGTTTATTAAATAACCGACTCCTTGGTGTGGTATATTGAAGATTTACCCATGGTTGGCTTTGTTTAACCACTCAGGCTTTGCCCTCTTGATTAAACCACACCAACCATGGGTACATATTCAATATACCACATCCATGTCATCAGTTATTGCAATAATTCCTCACTACCAAACTTAATGCTGGAAACTACTGTACTTTCATGTTAAATTCATCAGAAGTAGTTTCCTACTGCCTAGAAAGGCAAGTTATCATCTATTTATTGCAGATGTAATACTTTATTCTAAGAATTAACACATGATTTTTTTTGTAAGAAAACCACAATGCAGATAAGAAGCAGCTTTTCTATAGGTGTAGGTTATTTTGATTACCCATAATGCTTTACGCTGGTATGTAAATCACTCCTAAATACCTAGCATGACATCATTTTATGGGTGTGGTTATAGAGATAAAACTAAGAAACCATAAAAACAGCACACGATAATACCTACTTGGTAACCTGCCAGAATGCACAGTCCCTTTTTCTGGGTGACCCAGAAGTAATGTTTGGTTAAGTGACTTGCTCAAGGTCACACAGTCGGCAAACAAGGTCTGAGGGAATCAAACTATGTACTATGGGGACTACAACTCATAGGCTTAACCTCTGCACCAACTACTTTTATTTTTTTGCAAAATCACTTGCAACTTTAATATGAGGAGAACACTAAGAAATCAAATGAAAAGTAAAGATAAGGCACTTGCAAACATGACCAATACACTTTAAACAAGTTGATATAACATAGGGGTCTATATCACCTGTGTAGAACCCTCAGATGGTGATCTGTTACCAGCCCCAATATAGTCAACCACCTACTCATCCTCCAGACATCCTATAATACTTCATTACTACCCAAAATCTCAGTCTTCTCCCATCTTTCCCTTTGGTTCTTCTTTCCACAGTTTCCTTTCTCCTCACATAAGTCACTCGAGATCTTAATTATTTGTCCTTTTTTATCTCACCATAGACACCCTTACTTAATACACTTTCCTCAACTAATTTCTTCTTCTTCCCCTCCTCTCTAATATTCATCCTTAGTCTTTGAAGTGCGTTATGATACAACCAATCTTTCTTCCCTTTCAATACCTCTCAGATTTTAGCACAATATTCCAACTGTCCTACCTTCTTTAATTCCAAAACACGTTTTCCTCATTTTTCTTCCCATTTCCTCACGTCTCCTGTATACCTCACTCTGATGGTAAATTAACTCCTTTTGTAGCCTCTCATATTGTCATATCTTTCTCCTCACTACTAACACCTACTTCTATACTTCTTAACCACCAGACAAGTGACCTTATGACAGTACGTGCCACACTACAACTCCATACTTACCATTATCAACCACATCTTAAAATATCATTTTCTAAACTGGAACAGTGTAACATTTGAAATCAGCCAATCCACATCTTTCAACATCTGTACATGCACTAAGTCTGTCTTTATTTACTTTTCTCTGCTTCTTTCCACATATATTTGTTACATACCATCTGCATGTTTTATAGCCAGTTATTCTTAGTTGAAGAAGGACCATGCCTAAGCAGGTTCCTATCATGCCATCGAACCTTTACAAGTTTGAACCACATATGGTTGAGACAATATGCTTGAATTTGTAAAAGTTCGAGCATGTGAATGGAAATCACCATAGGCAGAGGTTTCCATTCACTTCAATGTGGTGCGATCTCGGAGTTGGCTTGCCCCCTGCTTACAACAGTTGATTTTGTTGTTCGTTGTGGGTTTTTTTTTCTTTTTAGGTAGTCAAAGTTATGTAACTTCAAACATAATGGTTCGACCATTAGGTGTTCAAAGTTATGTAACTTCGACTATGTGCTATAGACCTGCCTATGCAAGTGTAGAACCAAGGGAAGGACTATTACTCTTTCAGCTCCTATCTTTCTCTATAACATGCCTATCCTACTGACCCATTTATCCAATATCACTCATATTTCAACTTCTTAATTCTTCAAATTCTAATTTCCTTTGCTTTATCTCCCATACTCATATGAAACACACCTGGTGGCTTATTGTCTACCTGATCCCAATTACCAATGACTTTTGTGATTGATACAATGGCTGCATCTCAATACCAGATTGCTGAAATACCTCTAATATCTGTGACAACATCCACACTGCCTCTTTTAATAATAATCTAAAATCTTCTTCAAATAAATCAACCCTACTATGCTCTCCCCTCCTTCTCCATCTAACTATTAGTTTTCTTAATGTTTGCTTTAGCTTGTCCAGCACCAACATTACTAATATGGGGACAGTGGAAAGTCTTTCCTGTTCCATCTTTCTAACCTGATTGTTTCAGAGAGACCCATGTAAACCCTGATCTGTACTATTGTGTCCTTATTTATAATTTGCACTGCCCTTAACATAAGTCCATCCCTCATTACCTAATGGAGGATGCAGAACATGAAATCCATTAACAAGCTCATTGACCTGTTGGTGATCTGTCTTCCTCAAAACCTGTCTATGAAGCTCCCACCACTTCAGCCCAAAGCACATATAACCTTGCAGGTAAGACCCTTGCATATATTTTCACCTTGCAATTGCATAAAGAGTTTCATGTGTAGCTCACTGGTTCCTTCTTTTCCCCTTTTCTTTATACAGTGCTATAATCTCTACCTGCCCAATTGACTCTGCCACCTTCCCTCGCTCCCTGCACTGTTAAATTGCTGAACCATTTCCTTTTCAATTACTTATCCAACCGATTTATTCCAACATATGGGAACTATGTAATAAAAAGAAAATCACTGCTTCAAACATTGTAACTGCAATAATCCACAACATAAATTAGTCCATCCATAGTTCAATTTTAATGAAATAATCGATGCATAAAACACAGTATCATAATAACAAAATAATAAATAAGTACAAACACAATATCACAGTAATAATAACTATGCAAAAACACAATATCACAGTATTTATTTATTATTTTACTAATGTTTGACTACAGCTTGTATCATTTTTCTTTTGGAAATTTATGAGCAAGATATCTGGTCCTCTTGCATTCCCTTTCTTAATTAGATTGAACATCACCATTTCTTCTGCCACTCCTGTCTCCCTACAGAGCTATATTTATTCGTCTTGTCCTAAAGTAAGACCATATCACTCTGCAAACATACTTCAGACCACCTTTTCTATCATGCTGTACAATTCAGCCCAAAACATTCAAAGTTCTTCCATAATTTCAATATGACTGGTTAAAAAGTCTCCCTTGCTTTAATTTTGTCCTACTACCCAAGACTGTATTCTGTGATCTTTTACCTTCCACATCAGTAATGTAACCACCCTCCCATATATCCATACTGTTGCCTGTAGCTGGGTTTCCTCCAACTGCTGTAGTTCTTCTCTTAGGTCCTGAACTTGGACCCCACTCTAAGACTGAGGAAGTAATTGACCATCTTTGTGCTGCCTTAATCAGACCTATCACTGAATATAATGTACCCCCTTGGCATATAGCTGGCTAGACATTCAAAAGATCAAAATATCACAAGTCAATAACAAAAATAATATCGTTATTCTTGAACTTAGTGTCATAGAAACTCCTGAGGGGAGATCTTTGCCTAACTTACCACACGCTTAAAGATCTATTCTTGACCTTATTTTCCTCGAGAATGTATCTTGTGCTGCCAATACCTGTACCAGAGATCTAAACCTTCAGCAAGAAATAAATGGTGCCAGGTAAAGAGATAGGTTCACCTCCTTGTACCCCCCCCCTTGCTCTGTAATTAACCGTCCTAGCATGTCAAGGGCATGAGTCCCATTTATCTTTAAAATATAGCTTGGGCAGTTGGATCGGTGCCCTTAAATTTGTACCAGGACTAACAGATATCATCCTCCTTGCAAAACGTGGTACAACCTATAGATGGGTATTGGCAAGCTGCACATGAATGCTGGTCTGATTTGCCTTGAAATTCAGTGATCCTGTCATCCTTCCCCTCTGCTTTGCTCAATGCCATCTATTGGTAGACTAAAAGATTATCTATGTCTTCTACTCTATTCTTCTTTGCCCTACTCACTATTCATTTCTGTCTGAAATTCATGCCCCTCCAACTAGCTTTGGTGCAATCCATTCTCTGTCATTTCCACTCTACCATATTATTTTCTGCCACTTCATGGGGTATAGTCCTCTCTATTTCTATGGGTTCCAGCATAGTCTATTCATCATATCCCTACATCCATTCAATGCCATCATCACTACTGCACAGACAGAGTCTCCCCTCACCTGAATCTCAATCTCCTCTCTCTCCCACAAAGTCCTCTCATATAATAGTGTCAAATCCATTGCACTAGCCTGGATCTTTCATCCCTGCTGGATGTTTACTGCCTTACCCCCCTACTTTTTTCCATGCATCATATTCCTGCAGTCTCTTCAACTTGATCTATTCCTTCACATGAAATTCTATGCTCCCATACACCCTAATTCTGAGTCAAGCACCATATTAAATTTCTCTGTCCCTCTCCTCCTTTATCAACCCTCAGTCACTAACATACAGCCCTATAAATCTTCCATGTCATCCATATTGGATCAATAATATGAAACTACTACTAGTCCTATATTCTCATATGCTCCTCAACTCAACAACTACCTCCTTGAACCTCTTGCTGTGCTGTTCTTCAACAGCTACCCTCCATCTTGTTCAAAGCCATAACTAGCATGTGGTGAAGGGAGTAGCTGCCTCAAGCACAAGCTGTCGGGGGGAGTGGCTGTCAGTTGATGATGTGGTACAAGTGCAGTGCAGGCACTTATTTGGAAAAGCCACAGGTGAGATCCTCACTTCTTAAATGAATCATGGTACTGTATCATGAGTGCAGGACATTAGTAGTTAGTTATTGTAGCAAGCTCCTTGCTGTAGTTGTATTCAAGAAGTTCCTACACTGACATTTTCAGAAGACCTTTTTTTTTTCTCTGAAGACATTTTTCTTTGTCCTTAACTTGGGGTTGAGGAAAGCACCAATCCAGAGAATTCGCCAGGGTGCCAGGTGACCTAACTGCAACTCCCACTCCCTTTTCTAAGATTTCTCCACACATTCCTTCCCTACCAATGTAAAACTTCTTGGTACTTATGTATTATGGCAACCAGAATTTTACAGTTGTGAAATTGTCATGCTGGCATGAAAACGAGTGCTGAAAACACCGTAAGGTGTTATTTTGATGTCCTTACAACTGAAAAATCACTCTGGCTTACATTCAGGAAGATATACAAATGTTCAAGTGTTGTTCCTGTCTTGCGTGCATTACACACGCATGCCTCGGTTGGAAGACCTTCTGTCTTACTGACGAAAGGAGTACTTTTGTTGTGAGGAAAGAATGCTGAGTCTCCCTCTCCCCAAAGAAATAACGCCGACAGATGGCAAAGATTCAAACTATTATTCTCATTCCTTACGACTGCCCGAAAACTTTACATTACAAATTGTTCCTGTTCCTAAAAGTAATTAAAAGTTTTTGGGCAGTACGAAGGAATTAGAGCAGCAGTTTGAATGATAATGAGGTCATCCCTTTCATGACTCATACTTGTTAGTACTGGACAAGGATATCAATTCCCTGTTCAGCTTCACTTTGCTGTTTCAGGAAACACATCCGGTTATGAGGGAGAGTAACATTGCTTAAGATTGCATGCATCCATTAATCAGAAATAGGTATGGGTACAGGGAACTGAAGGAAAGCAGAAAAGCTCTTAAGCTCATCTTCCAGACATCTGCTGTAGTTAATTTTCGGGGATGATAAGAACCCAGCCGACAGGACGATAGCAGGCATTAAGACTCAAGTTTGTGTCTGCAATGCAATGCTTGCAAGACAGGGAGAAGTCTGCGATGCAATGCTTGCAAGACAGGGAGAAGCTTTCCTAAATTGTTCCTGTCCCTAAAAGTAAAGTATAGTTTCTGGGCAGTTGTAAGGAATTAGACTAACATTTTAACAATTTTCATGCACTCAGATCTGCAGACATATGCGCATTTTGCAACCGTGAAAATCTGATTGCAATAATACGTAAGTACCAACTTCTTTTCTGTAGATCTGCCATCTCTCTCCACTTCAACTTTAACTCCTGGAAAGAATATTTAATCTTTTTCTTTCCAGTCTGGTTAATACTTGTATCTTCTTAATCGGACTGTTTATCCTGCCATGTTCCATGTTGTTACCCCTCCCTTTCCTCCATAGATCTACACACTGCACCTACAGAGCTAGGCATATAGGGCCCTTAAGGACATCCAACAGGCACACGCAGGCTCACAGTGGTGATGATAAGCCTATGTCACTGCTGACCATCTCTTCACCAAGCTCCCTGGGTCTATCCTTAACCCTAAATCACTTCCCTACTCACCTACTCTGATCATAGGATTTGCTACTTCTTCATGCACCCCCCCTTTCAAATACTACTCCAGATAACACTCTAGCTCCCATATCTCTACTATTTCACCTTCCCTGTATATTCAAGCTTACTCCACAATTTAATTAATATTTGATTACTTGGACAACTCACTTCCCTCTCTAAAATCTGCAAAGCTGACTACTTAAAACTTAATTTCCTTCCCATTAAATAATTCCTCTCCTTACGTCCCCTTTACTTAAAATCATATTTGTGTGCTGAATTAATTCAGTTTACCCCTCATAACTCATTAGTCTAAATTTAAACAAATAAATCACAACTTTGTATAACTGTGCTAAGTATCTTTCGTAAAGTCTAAGAATTCACAGTTTACAAATTTACCCTTTGTTTTTCCTTTGGCCAGTGTCCATAAACATTATTTTTCAATCTCAAAATATAAGAATAAAAAGCCTTATCTCCTTGTTCTTACATTTTTTGATTGGCCCATATCCTCCAAACAGCTACTCAAGGAGTGCTGTCCTTTCTGATCAACAACTTTGGTGCACACAGTTCCTTTCTTCTTCCAACATCCAGAGTAAACTAGGGGTGTATGCCCTCAGACAGTATCATCTCTGCACCTCTCTGCCCCTCCATTTGTCACACACTAGGATCAACATCCCTGTTTTCAGCTACAAATTCTCTACTGCAAACATATGCTCACACCATAGAGCAATGTCCCCCACTGCTGTAGTCCACTCATGCACATTATTACAGCTGAGGTGCCTACTTCTGTTTTCTGGATTTGAACCAGGCTGCTTTTTCTCCACAAGCTTGGCATTAATGAAATGCCCAGTGTCCACCCCCCCCTTCTGCTTCTCATTCTCTTCCATCTGTATCCCTTCCTCATTATCCCTCTCCAGCTTGACTCAGTTGTTCACAACCTCCTCCTGCCTGAAGGTGACTGTATACATGATGTCTCCTTACCCAATTTTACAACCGTATATCTCACTCTAGTGCATTATGACCAAGATCATGCATTCAAACTTACTGACCCCAGTCAAGGCACTGGGTGCCATCCATACACCCTGCTTAGGGATCATCCCTCCTTCCAGTTTCTCTCCAGCAGTCTGAATTACACTCTGCTAAGGTGTCACCACAAAACTCCATACTCTATCACCTTCTCTCACCTTTTCCATTCTGAATGCATTTTTCAGCCCTCTCTCACCAGTGCATTTTGCTTTGTATGACCTTGTTATAAAAAGTTGTATATTGTGCAGCACAAATGAGCCATGTCATGCAATTTTACTTTTAATATATTACAATGCACAAACATTTTTCCATTCATTAACCTTTTTCTCTTGTCAAGTGACTAAGGAACCTGACCAGAATATATGTTTTCCCCCTGATACTGATTCTCAACCATCCACTCTAATTTGTGCACTTTGTCAGACTGTGGGTCCAGCCTGCCACTCTCTCTAAGTACAGCCATGATCTAGTCCTTCATATATGTCTATACATGCCATTCTTCCCCCATTTTTCTTGGCCAATAATGTGAATATTGTCTGCCTGAGACCTGTTATATGTGCCATCTAAGTTATGAATAACTGCATCTAGTTGTTTTTGTAGTTATATCAGTTTTTCCACCTGTTTAACTGTTACTGCCTTCACTTTATTCACTTTGTACTCTTGACTCCCAATTTCCCTAGCAACTCAATTTCATACTTTACAAAGTTCACAGTTGCTTTCAGTGACCTTCATATCAGTCACAATGACATCTAATTTCCTAATTTTAGTCTTGAATTTCTCCTCCGTTACACTTCCATCTTTTATTACCATTGCAGCACAATATCACCTTCACTTCCTTTTCCCTTTTAAAAACACCTCAACCTCCTAACCTTGAATAAGTTCAGAATTTGACTGACATCTTACAGTAACTGAGCAACAGATATGCATTTTTATCCTTTTAGACAACCCTGCCTGTAATACTTACACTGTGAGTACATATGATCAGAACTTTAAAATAATTATGTACATATACATATATTGATCTGTTACTGCAATTAAGTCCACACAGACATTGATGTGGCTAATGTCAACACACTGCTGTGCATGCTTTGAGGCTAATCCTCAAAATATACAAAGATGAAGAAATAGTTTTTTTTTTGGGGGGGGAGTGAGCCTTCCTGCATCCCCTACCCTACTGATGATATATACTAACTTCAAGACTGCACAGTCCCTGCGAAAAGAGAATAGTTTCCTATCCCAGGTAGTGTCGATCTCACACATCTGTCGATTATCTTTGTTGTCAATCAATATGTGCTGACAACATTGAAGTCATCGTAATTTAAAATTTACATATGCGGTGTAACGCATATATATATCTAAATCTACTTCTAAAGCTTGAATTTTCAAAAGTTCGAACTTCAAATGACTGAGACCAGCAGATCAAAGTTTTGAAACTTTGAAAACAAAATAACAAATATATATATATTTTTTTTAGATTTTTGCAGGAGGCAAGTCCCCTTGCACCCCACACCCCCTGCTAAATAAATATACCAACTCCAAGGTTGCACTACAGTGAAAAAAATGGTAAATATCCTGTTCCATGCTGTATGGTGATCTCTATTGAAAACGATTGAAGTTTCAAAAGTTTCATCTTATGGTCTCGACCATTTCAAGTTCAAAGTTATGTAACTTTGAGACTCTGAAAGGGATCTATGTATACATATATATATATATATATATATATATATATATATATATATATATGTGTGTGTGTGTGTGTGTGTGTGTGTGTGTGTGTGTGTGTGTGTCTATGTATATATTTTTTCCTAAATGTTTATGTTAAATTAAGAGTCATAGCCCAAGAGTGTATTAATTAAAATAGTCAAAGTTTGATTGACAGTGGCCAACATGGCCTACACCATTAGCACAACAATAAATGTTTTGGGGCTGAGGTTTTCAAGTTAAACATGTACATTCACCTGCTCAGTATGTTCTATCCAAAACTTTCATCACACTAATTACATTTCTTACTGAATAGGATGGTGTATTGCACTTCTGACATAAGCAACAGTATGGCTAGACCCTTAGATAATATAAAACCATCCATTTGGTCATCATGCACGTACTACTACACTGACAAAAGGCAAGCCTGGCATGCTCCTTTGCATCACTTGAAAGAACAAATATAAACTTTTTTGCCTCATATTATTAAATTCTGGTCATCAACCACCCTTTTCACCCTGAAGTCCACCTGGAGTACTAAGGTTATGTAATTCCAGATTTAGCGCTGATATAATGAGAATGCATTATATTGAATTCCTGAAACATTCCTATTTGTTAATCTATAAACTGTACAGTAAAACAGAAAACACTACAAAGCTAGTAGTGTTGTTATTCACTTTAACCTGTACACTGAATATATCCCTATATCCCTATTTAGTCCCAACTCGACTTTCAGAATTACTGTTATAATTTCCTTTTGTTGATTAATAACAAAGCCTGTACCAGTTGCTTTATCACTCCTGCCTGAACACACCCAATCTCTTAATTCCACAATTATTTGATCTTATCACAAAGTCGCTTCACCTCTTACCTGTGTAATGTATTTAGAATAATTATTTAATTGCCCTCCACTGTATCTGGTGAGAGCCTTTTGGACCTGATATACTGAAAACTGCTCTATTTAAACAGCTTTACAGTGTGTGCTGTCCTCAAACTCTTTTAGGAATTCTGGTGTACTGTGTGCCTAACTTACTTCCCTAGGGAGTAGGTACCCCCTCATTAAATTGCTTAACCTGCAGCTATGGGCTATTAGCTGTTTATCATGTACCCTATATTGCCTGTATCCCTCTAATGCTGACCTTACTCATTGCATTTTTTGTTTCCATTGCATTGTTATTTTTGTTCCACTGTACCTTCTGAATACTGTTGCCTTAAAGTGTTTAGAGACCTGCTTTGATTGCCTAAATGCATGTTTGTGACTGCCTAGATGTATGCTTTTACCTCATATTTAACTTTCTCTATTTGTAAGGTTATATGTGTTACTGCTTGCTTATACTGCCTATATAAATGCTGAATGCTAACTCTGTTTTCTCCTCTACATTTATCTCCCTTTTTCCCCAAAGTACCCAGCTCAACATTTACCTACTCCTGATAATATTACTGCCTATCTGGTGATTTAACAACCCTATCCAATTCCAGTGGCCTCATCCACCAGCCTCCTATTTCTCTGCACTCTCTATCAAGAAAAGAAAAATGTATGTTATGTACTAAGTCTACCTTGTAAAACAGACCCCTATCTACTACTTGTCTCAGGGCTCCAAAGTCCACTGTGAGCCTGAGCAGCCAGCTACCTTTAACTTTACTCTTAATCTATCCAACAGCCAACACACCTCTTCCACCTACCCTAACCTTCTCTTGATATAGATCTCTTCTTCCACTGTTCTACACTACTTAGCTCCCTTACATACTTAACTACAACACCAGAACTGCCCACTAGGTGGCATCCTTTCTCCCATCCATCTATTACTCCCTATCTCCCTGTTCTACCTTCTTAAACCCACTAACTTATTAGGCTCTTGGCCTAATCCTCTTCATACTCACCTTGTGTCTTCTCCAGCATTTACCCTCTGGATCTCCTTTTCCTCTGAGTATCTCAGCCTTACCACTCATGTTCTACCTTCTAATTTGTAGCTACCTGCATTACTGATAGTTTTCTCTCTAACTTCTCTTCCTTTTTGTCTGCCCCACCCTACCCCCAATTCCCACCCAGCCCCAGGGGTCCTACACTTATACCTACCTAACCACACCCCTTCACCATATTCACCTATCACAATGACACTACCTTTACCTATCATCTCTTTTCCCTCCATTTTCTTCTACCATTCACTTTCTCACACACCACACCCATTGCCTTACACTACCACACCCCTTTACCATTGTACTCTCTACTAAAACTTTATATTCACCTCTGCAATGTACAAACTCCCAACCCTAGTCCTCCAACATAACTTACTTATACTCTCACATCTCCCACACTTAATACTATTACACCTAATAACCTCTTATGAACATCCATTACTGTCACACTTTCCCTTCTCTACTCAGCAATCTACCACTTCAATTATCGCCCCTCATGCTCACCACATCAACATTACTTCCACACCTAGCTATCTTTTACCCAAATACCATAGGACAACCCACATCCAATATGACTTCCCCAATCCTAGAAGGCATCCACTAATACAAAGTAAATACACTAACACTAGAAATCTAACACTACTCCTCTCCCTAAAGGATGGAGATATTCACCCAAACCCAGGTCCAAACACCTCCTCTACCACTCTACCCTTCAAACCAAACCCCACTGCCAACCTCCTACTTAAAAAAACAGCCAACTCACTCCTAATAGCTCACCTCAACCTAAGCAGCATTAACAACAAAATAACACAACTTCATGCTCTCTTGGAACTCGATTCCTTTGATATTATCTGTCTAACAGAAACCTGGCTAAAACCTTCAACCAAAGACAACAAAGTCATCCCGCCTGGCTACAATATCTTATGTTTTGACCGGATATCTAAAAAAGGTGGTGGAGTAGCTGTCTTTTTCAAATCTGTCTATCAAATAACCACTTTCCACCAGAAACCACCTCAGGACTCTAATGCTGAGATTTTGATTACCAAACTTCAGCTAAACTCAGTCAAATCTATCTATATTATCTGCATCTATGTCCCTGCAGGAAATAACATCTCTACCATGGAAAACATCCTGTGTTGGCTATCTCTAAACTTACCCCAAGAAACCATTATCCTGGGTGATTTTAACATTGATTGGCAATCCTGCAGCAACAAACACCCTACTACCCATATTAATCTCTATGGGTTTTCACAAACTATTACCTCCCCCACTAGAATTAACAAATCTAATAAAAAAGAAAGCACCTTAGATTGGATACTCGTAAATAGTCAACCCCACACTTATGAAACAGGAACCCTCCCTGACGATATAAGTGATCACTTACTAACCTATATTATCAGGCTCAAAGCAAATCCACCCACTCATACTATTACTAGAACAATTAGAACCAAGAAAAACTTCAACCTGGATCTATTTCAAAATGAACTGAAAGCATGCAATTGGTCACCCTTAAAACACCTTCCTCTTGATGAAGCTGTAGATTACTTTAACACTAAGTTTCTAGACATACTCAACCACCATGCCCCCACTTGGTCTATTAGAATAAGAACTAAATCTGCTCCTTGGCTCTCTAAAGAAACTAAGCAAAAAATCCATCTCAGAAATAAAATCTGGAACAAATCTCGCTTAACTAAAAACCCTGCTGATCACCAGCACTTCAAACAATTGAGAAATGAGACTAAAAAAGCAATATTGACCGACAAAAAAAACTATTACCTACATTCTCAGAAAACTCACCAGAAAAACCCACAAAAGTTCTGGGCAAACATTAAACAGTTACTTCAGCCCGGTCAATCCATCACACCCAACCCACAAGGTACAGACAAAGAGAACCCCAAGCAAATTGCTAATAAACTTTAATACCTTTTTCACCGAAACAATTCAAACTCTTGCCAGTCACCTCTCTATTCAAAATGCAACTATATCTAATTCTAACTCAAACCCACCACCCCCATTTCTTTTCCAACCTGTCCCAACAGCTTATATTCTCTCCCTCATCAAAAAACTCAAACCATGCACTCCCTCTGCTGACTTGCTACCCGCAGAATACATACAACTAGCAGCCAAATCCATTGCCTACCCTATCTCCATACTAATCAATAGAAACATCACTGAAGGATACGTCCCTAAACTTTGGAAAGTCTCTCATATTATTCCCCTTCATAAGGGAGGAAATTCTACTGAACTCTCCAACTATCGCCCCATAGTCCTACTCTCCCCCTTATCTAAGATCATGGAAAGGTGTATCCACAAGCAACTGCTTGACCACCTTCTCCAAAATAACTTGCTTTCAAATACCCAACATGGTTTCAGACCTTGCTGCAGTACCACCACTGCCCTCCTTTCCTTTACAAACACCATCAACAACAAACGTAACCTTAACACCCTTTCCTCTGCACTTTTCTTAGACCTGTCCAAGGCTTTTGACATGGTCAACCACCAAATACTCATACAAATTCTTCAATCTCTCTCACTTGACATTCTACCTATTAAATGGTTCAGTTCCTACTTAACTAACAGACATCAAGCTGTACTCTGGAACTCCACTCTATCTACCCATCTACCAGTTAACATCGGTCTCCCTCAAGGGTCCATACTGGGTACACACCTGTTTTCTTTATTCATAAATGACCTCCAGCAAGCAGTTCCCCTAGCCACATGCATACAATATGCAGACGATTCCACACTTATTTGCTCAGCCACAACTGTATCAGAACTTCACTCTCTGACACAACACATATTTAACTCTGTTGAACAGTGGTTTACACAACGTTGTCTCCTACTTAACCCAAAAAAAACTAAACTCCTCCTATTCACATCTACTAACAAATCCCCCCAAATAGACTTTACAATTTTATCTAAAAATGGCACACCTATATCCCAAGATCTTACTACCAAACTGCTAGGCATCACCATCGACAACAACCTTAGCTTTGACACCCATATCAGCAACACCGTGAAAACTATTAATAAAAGAATAGGCTCTCTTTTCAGAATTAAACCCTACCTCACTCCAGCAACTAGAATAACCATTGCCCACTCCCATCTAATCTCTTCCCTTCTCTATGCCTCACCCATTTTTACTAACCTGTCAAAACATAATCTTATGAAATTAGAAAACACCTACAATAGCATAGCCAGGTTTGCGACAGGTAACCCTTTCAGAACCCACCACTGTATTAATTTAAAGCAACCAGGCTGGTTTGAACTTCAGCAGCAACTGAAAATTAATCAGCTAGCCATTACCCATAAAATACTGTATCAACCTGCCAAAACACCTATTCTATCTACTCTAATTTACCCTTACCATAACCTAAAGTCTCTAAGATCTGCACACAAACCTCTTGTAAACATTGACAAAGCAAATAACAAGGCTGGAGATTCCCTCTTCTCCAATACTGCTGGAAAACACTGGAACCTACTTCCCTCTGAACTATCTACAATTCCCTCCACAACTCTATTTAAAAAGAAACTTAAGCTCTTCCTCAAAACACAGTGGTTGTGCCCCTGTACTAATCCTGACTGACTATCTAGCTCCTGATATATGACTCAAACTTTACCTTTAGAACCCTGCATATATTTCATCCTAACATTAACGATCTATTTCTCCATCATAGTATTAATTACTTTGTGAGAAAAAAAAAAAAAATCACTTTACTACTAGATGTATTACATGTACATTTTGCTTTTATTCTATTTGAATGTCTACTTTTAACTGTACTTGTACTAATCAATGTCAAATGTACTGCAATTATATACTTCAATAATATGTAAACAGATATTATCTTTATCTCTTTTTCTCTTTTACTATACATGTATCTGCTTTTTAAGCATGTATTACTTTTATGTGATTTTATTTTCTCTGCTTTTTAAGCATGTATTACTTTGATGTGAATTTCTTTTAACTGTTTTGGAGCTTATCTCCCCGGGCCTCTACTGAAAATGGACATATATCCAGTTAGACTAGCTCGGTCAACAAATGTAAAATAAAAATAAAAATAAAACATTAACCCTAACCTAAGTTGCCTGCACTCTGAGCAAACCATTTCTGATTCTTTGGCCTCATAGCCATTACTCCTTATGAGGTATAACATCATCATGAGACAAAGAAGTATGTGTTAAAACAAGTAAAACAAAAGCAAAAACACAAATGTCTCTGAAGCACTAAAGCAATGAATTCAACTCTGATGTTATTCTTGTGCCTGCATGCTTGTGTGTAACCTCCTAACCACATGATCACACAGAAAATTTATCGCATCTGCAATTCACCTTTCCTATCCCATGCCTATACTGCCCTATCTAACCATGAGTTCTACCTGTAGCCCTGCCAGCCTTCCAGTTGAATCCTTTGCATCTACGTCACCTGTTTTGATTTCATGTTTTCTTTTTTTTTTTTTATTTTGTAGCTCTATAAATGCCTTTTTTTCACCCAGAAAGTCTTTTTAACAGCTCTGAGAGGAAGCCCCACCCCCCCACCACCAAAAAGAGTGAAAGTAATGTATATAATCTCACTAATTCAGGCTTACACCTGAAATTCTATCTTTAGAATAAAACAAGGTGCACCATGCATTGGTCCCATCCCGTTCCTCAAAATCTCAGATAGCTAGTGAAGTGCTTTAAATCAATCTATTCTAAAAGATGCAAATAAAAACAAACAGGCAAAGTCTACCCATTCCTTTCTTGACTCCCTATCTTTTGAGATCATGCATCTCCTGTCTTTCAACTTCTCTCCTATGTAACATCTGATGCTTTGTTTATCAACAACTAAGGGGTCTCTTAAACAAGCGTATATTATCAGAAGTAAATACTACAAATGTCATCCCAACTATATAGTTATGAAGACTGCATTAGACTGGAACATTGAGAGAACAGATCAGTGATTGCATCTGAGGTGAAACATCTGTGGTATGACAAGTTTTACACCTCTAATTTAATAAACTACATTAAATTTAAATAGTAAACAATGTTCCTGTGATTTTCAAGCATAATTTTAACTTATTTTTAACTTTTATTGAACCCTCTTTACTTTTTGAACTCATAATACCATCACAGCTTGTGTTTCAAAGCAAATCGGCATGCAGTGGAAACAACACTGGCAACAAATTAGAGTGATTTATGCTAAGGCTGTTTATTAACTCAGCAGATAAGAACACATCGTTCTTCAAAATGTTATAATGACATTTCTCAGCATGTAATACTTTATTAGTTGCTCTATTTCTGGGCATCTCTGACTGACATCTGCTACCAAATTTGAATATTGTTATGGTTTCATCTCAGTATTAATGCAGTTCTATAGATGTAGTTATGAAGAGCAAACAATAAATAGCAGAGGTCCTACTATTTTTACACCACAGCATTTTTTAAAATATACAGTTATTTAGAAAGTATATACACAATTTCATTTACTCAAGTACTGTAATTAAAGGGATTTCTTAATTAGCATACTTCTGCAGTTGCTGTTCATTCTGCAGTCATTAAAGAAAACAATGTTCCATAAAAAGTTTTCTTTCATCATGCTTTATTTCTACGTTTTAACTTCCTTTTAAACAAGTTATGCACTGCAGCAGTGTAAGGAATGTGACTTATAAGTTATTTTACTTAAAAACACTGACAAATTTGGCATTTTAACAGCACACTGACACAGTGGTCTTACTTATAATACATGTAAATTCAGATTATAGCAGGTTCAGAGTGCTGCACAACATTCAAAGACTGAATGTTAACTGTACGTGGTTAGGTAAAAAATATGTAGCATGGAAAAAATAACACATCTAGATGCATTTACATTTATATTATATTTAGTGGAAAGTATTCATGGCACTCATGTTTTATTGTATGAAGTAGTAAAGATATTCCTCCAGATTTACAAAAGCTTGCACAGAGTGCAAGAAGAGTGTAGGAGCTCACGCCAGCAATAGGTCTGCCCTGCAATCCAGGTACAGCCGGCAGGAGCGTGCACGAGAGCTGCTAAAGCTACTCTTGCACGGACAGCATCATGGTATGCAAATTACCTCATTTGCTGGTAAAAGCCATAGAAATGAGGTAAATTTGTGATCCAGGAAACACTAACCTGTCCATGGAAGATTAGTGTTAGTTGCAGAAATGTACTCCGTTGGTAACGGACTACATTTCTGCAAATAGCTAAACGGAGCTATGACAGCTCCAAATAAAGGATGCATACAGTTGAGGGAGCATGCCAATGGCCAAATATAAGGCCATTGGCATTATATAATGTTTAAAAATATAACAATTTAACTTTTTTTTCCCCGATGTTTAAGCATAGCGCAGCACCGCTCAAACGTGTGGCGCTTATAAAAACAAGAAAATAATTTAAAAAAGCCAAATATAGGCATTTTCACTAAAAAGCTTATTCTGCCATACAGGTGAATGGCAGGCTGAAGACAACATGGCCACTGAGTAGTGGTTGCTAAGGGGGGGAGCTCAATTTGAGAGATGTAACCATGCATTACTAGGCAATCCTATGCAAATGAGGATAAGGATAGTGAATCCCAATTTTCCCCAGCATGTGAGGCATGTCCCAAGAGTGTAAGAGTAGGAGTAGGTGAGTAGAAGAGTAGAATATAGGTGACATCATGAGGGGGTGTGTCAGACAGGCTGTAAGCTAATTGGAGCACAGTGGCTTGTGTTTGCTTTGAGTTGCTCAGGATTGCAAGAGGCTTGCCTACAGTTATCCTATTTGAAAACCTCAAACCCAAGGTGCGCACTTTTAAAAGATAGGAAACTACTTACAAACATGCACACAGCGTGTGCACATGTGTGCATGCGTTTGCGCTCGTTTGGCGGTACTACCCCAGCCGGAAACAGAAAGGCAAAAGGAAGGAAAAGAAGTAGTAGGAAGTTAACCAAGGAGAACTAGCAAAGCTGCCAGGTGAAATATATCAGAATCAGCCAATTACACAGGCAGCAGACTAGTCCAGCCCAGCCCAGCACTTTAAACTCTGCAAACAGCATCCCCCCCTGTTTTTTCCCAAGAACTCTGCAACACTGCAGTATACAAACAGGGAAAGCTTAAAAAGCTTAATTCAGACAAAATGTTAGGGGCTGCTCTTGCTATCATAAACCAACATGTGCAAGGTGCTGAGGGTGGTGATGTTGTGAATGCTGCTGAGCAACCCACAGTGAGGAGACGGAGAAGAGTGTACACACCCAGGGTAACCTACCAGGGGCTACATGAGCTGGAGATAGTGTAGCGCTATAGGGTGGACAGAGACCTCCTGCAGCAAATTGTTGAGCTGCGCCGGCCATGCCTCACGCACAGAACCAACAGAGGGGAACCCATCCCAGTGGATACCAAGGTATGTGTAGGCCTAAGAATACTAGCTACAGGTACCTTCCAAAGACCAACTGGTGATAAGATGGGGATTTCACAGGCATCAGCATCCAGGGTACTCTACCAGTTCCAGGATGCCATGTCAGCACATGTCGGTGACCATGTATATTTCTCCAATTCCCGTGAGGCATTGGCCAGCAATATGCATCTTTTCCACCAAATAGCAGAATACCCTGAGGTAGGGGGTGCAATAGACTGCATGCACATATACATCAAAGCACCACACGGTGAGCGGGGTAGGGTCTAGATCAACCGCAAGGGCTTCGCCTCCATCAACTGCCACTTTGTGTGCGATGCCCAGGGCATAATAATGAATGTGTGTGCTGGATGCCCTAGAAGCTATCACGATTACCACATTTGGCATCTGACCCAGCTGTACCAGAGATTTGCCAGTGGGGACATCCCTGAGGGTGACCTAGTGGGGGATGCTGGATATGCACTGGAGCCGTGGCTGATGATACCCATCAGAAATGCGCACACACCTGAACAAGAACTCCATAATGATGCACACGCACAAACAAGAAACATAATTGAGCATGTGTTTGGGATGCTCAAGTCATGATTCCAGTGCCTGGACACATCTGGTGGAGCCTTGCAGCACTCACCAACTGCATGTACCCAAATTGTTATGGTATGTGCCATGCTACACAATATGATCCTGCGGAAACAGATGCAGCAGGAACAGCATGGGACAGGGTCAAACAGCCCCCCAACATTGCCATGGCCTGCACAGGCACAGTGTGAATTGGAGGAGGAACAACCTGAGCCTGCCCCAGTAGGCAAAAAGAGGCATGCTCAGTATGCCCTGGCCTTGGCAAAGAGGCAACGCATAGCACATACATTGACCCAGTAGGAACCCTGGAAATGACACCTCTTTCTGACTCGCACATACAGTAAAAGGGATGCCTAACTTGACACTACCTGCTTTCAAACATGTATAGGGAGTGTACTATGTGCATCTGACATAGGCAGCCCTGCAGCACCACCTGAGGCATGAGTGCCCTATTTTAAGCAATATAAAGCACTGCTAAGTGCATTTTACCAGTATTGAGCATATTTAAATACAATCGGGCATAGCTGCGCACCCCGCTAACCAGCGCAACATTGGGCAACGTCGGGCAAAGTTGGACAATGTTGGGCAAAGTTGGGTAAACGTGCTCACACCTGCTTTACTGTTCAGGTCTGCCCAGCAGAAAAATAAAAAGCAGTGACAGGGCTCAAACTCAGGATACTGTGCACTATAGTCACAGTACTGAACCACTAAGCCATGACAGCATTTCACTGGCACAGACTCAACTTAGGTCACTCACACATATCAGTTGGGGGGGGGGTGTCACATACCTAACAGTCACAGCCAGCAGGACAATTGTAGACAAACGCAAACACAAACAAATGCTGTATTATGCCCTCTGAAGAGGCATATGAGTAACCTCCCCCCAGGCAAATTCAGACAGATAACAGCAGGCCAGGCAGTGTGATGTGGGTTGGGTAGGCTATGAAGTCACAAACTAATATGCATGTAATTGGAAGCTAAGGTCTGTAGTACAGTAGTATGCCTCAAGCCAGTATGATAGGCAACAGTACAGACTGAAATGGAGTACCTGACATAGCAGTGCAGGCTTAGCAAATGTGTATAAGTGTCAGGTGTACCCCTCATCCTATGTACACCCACAGTAACAATCAGGTGTGCCCCCCCAGGTAGAAATGTACAAATAATAGCTGCCCCCCCTGTATGTTGAAATGTTGATAAGTCTATGCAAACTGACTCATGGAAGCCCTGCAGGCACAGCTTCCTGTCGATGTACAACACAATGGTGAGGCCTGAAGTAAAAACCAACTTGAATTTTCACACACATATATAGTATATATATGCCCATAGTGGGCATACTCACAAACGTAAACAAATTTAACAAACGTCAATCAACAACATACTAAAAGGTCATACTGGGTATGCTCACACACTTAGGCCATGTCTGAGTACAGCAGTGGGCCACACATATCTGGCAGTTGCAGTTCTTACTCCAGACATGTCACTATTCACCAATCCTGCCTTGCGCATACAGTGATATGAAAACAGACCCGTATAATATATTAGACCCCTGTCATAATTAAACTATGTAATAGAAGTACTTAAGTTGTTCAAAGAAAATGAAAATCCAAAGAAGATAAATAAATCTTCGATCAGTATCATCAAGAAACAATGAGCACTCCTAACATTATTCAAGCCATGCTCTGCCAAAAATATTGCCAACGAGTCCATAGAGAACCATGAAGCTTTCTTTAGCTATGTCATAAATATCAGTGTAAACTCATATATGTTCTGAGTCAGTGCAAAGTGTAAATGAATACATGTACATGACTGACATTGCCAACATCTTGTCAGACAGTTTCATACATATTTACCCCCCTCTCACTGACAAAAGGACCCATTACCATACCTGGAGATTGTGAAAACCCAGAAATCACATATACAATGGTTAAACAGCTCTGTCCAAACCTAAAAACATGGTGTCTATGGGATGACATGGTGTCTCTGGCTGTGTCATATGTGAACTCCAAAACAAACAGACCCTGCACCTGAACAGTCTGTTGAGACTCACCCTCTGTACAGGATATGAAACTGTTGAATGGGTTACAGCAACGTTTGGCACACTCCACAAGTGTTGGTGCACAACAGACCATGGGAACTATTGTCTTATAAGCCTAATAAGCCTGATCTGCAAGGCCATGGAGTCCATCATTATGGAACTCATAAACAGAGCTATTGGGTGCCTACAAACACCCAACCCTACCAATTTTGGTTTGGTCAGGGGCAGATCATGGTCCCTAAACCTGCTAGACAGTTTTCAAGGCAGTTACCCAGGACATGCATCAATGAAATGAGCTCCACATGGCCTACATAGACCTTGAAAAGCCCTCTTCCAACATCCCACACACATGTCGTATCCACAAAATCAACAACCTGTGCATAAACACGTATGTTATCTGATGGATTGCCAACTGGGGCACAGATAGATCCCACAAGGTAAGAATTGTGGTCTCCCTGTTGGACTGTAAGCTGGTAACAACTGCTGTCCCCATGGCTCAGTCCTGGGACCCCTCCTGTCGGGTGTATACTTTTCAGAAATACAGTCAAACACACAAGGGCTATGGATAGCAAAGTTTGTGGATGACTGCAAAAAGGTTGTCATAATCGATGTTTGGGACAACAGAGACATCCTTAAAAAGGGTCTCAGTCAGACAGGTGTGGTGTCAAAATTCTGGCCTCGAGCTACAGTCATACAAATACCACATAGGTGCCAACACCCTAAATACGGAGGTAATAATAAGGGATCTATGGACACATGTGGATAGTCATCTCTACTTTCAGAAACACATTCACAAAGTGGTTAGAGAATCATGCTATGTGTTCCCACAAATTGCCAAAGTCTTTGCATGTAGATCAAAGGAGGTTTCCTCTACTCATCAGTCTTCAGACCCATCAGAGAGTATCACAGCACACTTGTGATGAATCTGACTAGGCACCTTTAGCAGCTGGAAAGACCACTGAAGTACCTCAACAAGAGGATTACTGGCCTCAAACAGTTTCCCCATGCAACAAGACTGAAGTAACTCAATCTGTACTCTGTTGCATACTGTCTACTCAGGCGACCTCTGCCCAGCAGACAAGTCCATGTCCAATGCAGAACTGATGTACATGCTCTATCTGAAGTAAACCCACGCTCACTGTACCACATGCTCTAGGGATAGGATACATTACTAACTCACAGACTTTCCTTGCTTTGGAACAGGCTCCCAACCCACATTAAGCTGAGTCCCTCACTGACACTCTTGCAGAGGAGCCTTGATGAGTGTATGTGAAACTAAACTGTCGCACCATGGATCACATCATCAGCTCTACTACACAGAAACATAGGGAACTAATCCCATGTGTGGTAATCGCTGCCCACTCTGGCCATACTAATATATGTCTTCAGGCAGATAGCCTATTACCTACCTATGAACCTATATATGTAGGGGGAACACAGTATAATAAGCAAAAGATGGATGGGCAGAGATGTGTGTAAGAGGGTGTCCATGACAGGGAGCCATCCAGAACTGTCCCACCCAGCACACATCCCAATGGCACAGAAGACATGAGGTGCACATCTCACCAAGTGTACATAATAGCCGCCAGTATCTGTAAGCATTACAGTGTATGTGGTGCATGTGCCTGCTGTACAACATGACTGTACAATGAAGTACACCTCTACTATCTGTAGACATGTACCTGTCACATAGGTTCATAGGGATGTAGTAAACTATCTTCACAAAGGCATATATTAGCCTAGGCAAGTTGCGCAGCTTTCACCACCCCATTGGTTAGTCTCCTAAGCCATAGTTCTGATATTTAGTACCCTAAGCCCCTTTCTAATGAGGCTACTGATGTGATGCCTGGTGTGAGTTGTCTGTTTCCCATCCACTAATCAAGGTTCCTATTGAAGAGTGTCAGCGAGGGGCTCTGTCCGATGTACATTGGGACTCTGTTCCACAGTAAGGCAAGTGTCTGGGATGGTACTCTATCCCACCAGCATGTTATATTCATTGCTGTGATGAGGTTCATATCCCTGGAGTGTCTAGTGCAACTCAATTTTGTTATATTTAGATGGAGCATGTTCAACAGTTATGTGTTGGACATGTCTCTGTATGTTAAGCAGAGTGTGCCTCTGAGTAGGCGGTATAGAACAGAGAACATAATTAGTTTTACCAGTTGTGTTGCATAACACAACTGTTTGAGGCCAGTAATCCTCTTGGTGAGGTACCTCTGTGGTCTCTACAGCTGCTGGATATGCTTAGTCGAGTGCATCCAGAATGGTGCATTGTACTCAATGATGGGTCTGATGACTTAAGAGTAGAGGGCCGCCACTACCTCTTTTGATCCTGATGCAAACCTATTGTTGATTAGGTGGGCCACATAGGATTTCCTAATCACTTTGGCAACATGGCTGTCAAAGGAAAGATGACTATCTACTTGCGTCCCCAGATTCCTTATTACCTTGTCAGTTTTTAGGGGGGTAACACTTATGTGGTAATTTGTGGGTACTTTGTTTTCCCAAAAGGGGATTACTATGCATTCTTTCACATTGAGCCTGAGGCCATGATTCTAACACTACACATCTGTCTCATAGAGTCCCTTCTGGAGAATATTTGTGTCATCTGGGGAATCTATTATTGCAAACACTTTACAGTTCCCAACAAACTTAGTCAACAACAACCCTCCTGTGGTTCTTCTGAGAAGTATATACCAAACAGGAGGGGCCCCAGGACTGAACCCAGGGGGACACCAGTTGCTACTGGTTTAGAGTCTGACATGTAGCCAGCAACTCTTAATTTGTGGGATCTATCTGTGAGCCAGTTTGCAATCAATCTTGTGATGTATGGATTTATGCCCAGGTTGGTGAGTTCATCTATGATACCTGACTGGGGAATGGTGTCAAAGGCCTTAGCGAGGTATAGTTAGGCTGTGTGGAGCTCCTTTCAATCATCTGTAGCCTGGGTAACTGTCTCAAAGAAATCCACCCAATTCAGGAGGCATGATCTGCATTTGATAAAGCCATACTGGGTGTGCTCAACTGTGTGAATATTCCCAATGTCTTTATTGTTGACTTCCATTATGATTGGCTCCATTGCCTTGCAGATCAGACTCATCAGGCTCATAGAGAGGGAATGCCAAGGGACTTTTGTGGCCCCACTCCTGTGGAGTGGGAAGAACATTGCTGTGCAACATTCTATGGGTACATATCCTGTAGAGAGCATGTAGATAGAGGTGTAGGTATCCTTGATGAATATGGATACATCCTCACCATATGTGCTATAATCCAGGTTCTGATGCTGGAAGGTATGGAATGAGTGGTATCCTGGTAGTGCTGGTGTGCTCTCTGGAGCCTTGAACTGGGTTTCTGTTACTGCACAGATATCAATATTCTCCATACTGATAAGTGCCTCGAGTGTGTGCATTTGGAGGCTGAGATTCTGGCAATGAGTAGCATTTAGCTCACTTTGTGGTTAGTTGTGTTGGTTATGGGGTTTGATTTGTCTTGAGTGACCGGTGTTCCACACCTGAAGTCAACGCCATAAGCTAATTACCCTACATATCCACATTCTGCCCCCACCCTCCATTAAGGAAACCATGTTAAAACATTTCTCCAAAGCCAACTTCATGCTTCTTAAGACAGAAGTGGTGAACTTCATGACACCCATGTAGATGGACAATACAGTTATGACTGCTGAATCCTACACAATTGCACTTTATAAGCACTTACATGAGTGCATGGATCATGCTATCCCAAACAGAATCAAGACACTATCCTCCAAAAAAAGGAAGCCAATCTGGTGGTCCCCTGCCATAAACAAACTGTACAACAGAAGGAAGAAACTGTTGCAAAAGAGAGTAAAATTCCATGAGTGGAGGAGCTCCCTGGTCAGCCTCAGTAAGAAGCTGAGATCCCTTATAAGATCCTCCAAAGCTAGCTACGAAAATAAAATTGCCACTGATTCTAAAGACAACCACAAAGCATTCTATAGCTATGTCAATAATCTCAATGGCAACACTCAGATCTGCTCTGAGTTACAGCACAATGGCACTGAATATACAGACCCAACTGATATTGCCAACATCCTGGCAGATAGGTTCAGTGCTAACTTTACCACCCCTCTCACCCATTAAAGAGCCCATCTCTATACCAGAAGAATTCAAAGTTCCTGCAATCACAGCTGCACAGGTAAAAACCACACTCTCAAAAGCCAGGAACACAGCATCCATGGGACCAGACAACATCCCAGGCTGCATTCTACATGAACTACAGAATGAACTTGCACCACACCTAAGTACCATGTTCAGTCATAGCCTCACCTCAGGCTTTGTGCCTGCTGAATGGCGCACAGCAATGGTTATCCCACTACACAAGGGGGGGAGCCACCACGGACCCCGGGAACTAGCGCCCCACTAGCCTGATGAACCTGGTCTGCAAGGCCATGGAACATATCATCATGGAACTTATAAACAAAGACATTGGTAATCTCCAAACTCTGGACCCCAACCAGTTTGGGTTTGTAAAAGGCAGATCATGTCTCCTAAACCTGATAGACTTCTTTGAAGCAGTCACCAAAGCCGTAGACAAGGGTAAGGTGATTCACGCAGCCTATCTAGATCTTGCCAAGGCTTTCGACAACATCCCCCATTCTGGAATTATAGATAAACTCATTAAACTAGGTATAAATCCCTATGTCACAAGATGGGTTGCCAACTGGCTCACTGAAAGAACCCACACTGTGAAAGTAGCAGGCTCCAAATCCGACATCTGACCAGTGACAAGTGGTGTACCACAGGGTTCAGTCCTAGGTCCTTTCCAGTTTGGTATCTACTTCTCTGAAGTACAGGCTAACACAGCAGGTCTTTGGCTAAAGAAGTTTGCAGATGACTGCAAACTAGGAGCCATAATCGAAACTACTAATGATGTGGACATCCTACAAAAGGGCCTCACTGAGACAGATGCCTGGTGTCAAAGCCATGGCCTCAAGCTCAATGCCAAAAAGTGCATTGTCATCCCCTTTGGTAAAAACTCTGTACCCATGAACTACAACATAGGCAGTAGTATACTTAACACTGAAAGTGTGATAAGAGACTTTGGGACACAGGTGGACACTAGTCTCTCCTTTGATAATCACATCACCACAGTAGTCAGGAAATCCTTCTACATGGCACACCTCATCACAAAAGGTTTCTCATGCAGAAAAAAAGAGGCCATTGTTCCCCTCTACTCATCACTCATTAGATCCATTGTAGAGTACAACTCCCCTTTTGGTATGTACCTCACAAGACATCTACAACAACTGGAAAGGCCGCAGACATACCTCACAAAGAGGATTACCAGCCTCAAATGCATGCCCTACACAGACTGTCTCAAAAAACTCCAGCTTTACTCCGTCGCATATCGCCTACTCAAAGGTGATCTCTGCCTAACATACAAAGCTATGTCAAACCTAGAGCTGTTAAACATGCTCCACTTAAAGAAATCCCAATCCCTCCGAGCTACACACTCTAGGGACCTAAACCCTGTCAACACAATAAACAGAACATGCCAGAGGGATAGATTCCTGTCCCAGAGACTTCCCATACTCCAGAATAAACTACCTGTCTATATCAAACAAAGCTCCTCATTAGCACTCTTCAAGAAAAATCTTGATGATTGGATGGGAAATAGGAAATTCGCCCCGGGAATCACTTCTGTGTCTCTGCTCGACAGTGGCACAGGAAAATAAATTTCTTGGGTGGCAAAAGCCAAGGTACCTTTTTGGCTGGGCTTGTATAGGCCCCAGGGCCGATAACCTAGTACCTACCTATGAACCTATGAACCTATGAACCTTTGAGCCTTGCCTAAAAAAGGTAATATGGGGACAGAAAGAGCCTTGGCCAGTATTCAGAAGCATAGGGGTGACAGGTGCAAGCCATCTCTAGCAAAACAACGAGGCTTGTCTATCATGTCATCACAGGCAGACAGAGACTGGATCCCCTTTGAATGACACCAGAAGCTCAGCCAATTGTTGAAGTTTATCATCTTCCTGTTATATTGCAGTATCATGTAGGTGAAGGTAAGATGCTACTCAAGGTCAGGGTCATACCAGCCTGGGCTACATGATCATAGCGCTACTATATATCTCTTGTCATGTTGTCCTGGGCGGTATGTCTCAGATTATTCACACTGACATGTACAAAGAAAACATCATATATGTACCTGTTCTGGAGTGATGTAAGTGCTTGTGTTATGTGACAGATCATAGCACCTGACAGACAACTGACAGTAATCTTCCCCTTGTCCAGCCTAGTGAGTGGAACATCTGTGTGCCTGACTATGGAGTCACCTATTACTAGTGTGCTGGGTATGTTGTTTTGCCTTAGAGCCTGTTGTGAGGTACACTGCTTTGGTGTATTATGTGTTTTCTGGCGTGTGCTTGGAGGTGTATGTTGCTTAGGAGGACACTCTCTCTTTTACATATTAATATTTGTATTCTCCGCGTATGGTAATGTGTATTTATGTGTGTGTTTTGCTGGTGCTTATATTGTAGGTCTATGTGAGACTGTTGGTGTTGTGGTTGTAAAACCCTACTGATTGTCCAGTATTGGATTGACAGAGCTTAGCCACCGGTTTGACCCTGTGTGTGCCAGCATGTGGTGCATCAACCCATATATGATATGGTCATGGACTATGCATACAATACACCTAGTATGATAAGCCTGCTGAGGTTAGCAAATGTGAAAAAAACCTTTTGGCAAACTGTCAGCAAGTAATGTCTGTATTGCAGCCTGTAAGTCCATATTGCTTGCTGAAGTGTAAAGACATACTTAGTTTGGATTAAGAACCCCACACTTGCCAACTGTGTGTGTGTGTGTGTGTGTGTGTGTGTGTGTGTGTGTGTGTGTGTGTGTGTGTGTGTGTGTGTGTGTGTGTGTGTGTGTGTGTGTGTGTGTGTGTGTGTGTGTCTCTCTCTCCCTGGGGAGAGAGCAACCTTTTTGGAGTCCAAACCGAAAAAGAATTTCCAAGACAAGGAAGAGGCTTCTCAGCTGTAGCAAATGTCCATAAAATCCCAAAAAACAAAACTGAAAGAGACAGCCAAAACACAACAATAAGAAGCCGACTATTTATTAGAAATAAAATGAAAAAATCTCGTGTTCTGCAGTCAGCATAACTATTAAACTCATATTCCTTTCCTGTATCTGGATGTACAACTTGTGGCCATTTTACATGAAGGGACATTGATTGCAACTCCTGCAAGCAAAAGTTCCATTTCTGATAGATCTTAGTGTTTGTTTTTCTTTCTTTTCATAACACAACATGCGTTTCAATGATTTTGTATTTCTATAGGTAAATCTGGGATGTTCTCCTACCATAGCACCCAATTTTTCTTCTACTGTTAATATATTCCAATTATTAATAACAATTTCTTTAATCTTCTTGTTATTGTTTGTAAATGAAATTACTGGTTTATTCATATAGGTCATGGTCCTGTCTTTTGTTTGTGTGTTCACTTCTTTATGTTGAGAGCATATATAAGGTTTCCCTTTAGAAGATCTCTTAACAATGTCTTTGTGAAAAAGCAATTTAGTTTCTTCTTCTCTATATCCCCTTTCTTTGAATTCCCCATGCATCATTTCAACAGTTTCATGAAATATAGTTTCCTTACTAGTTAATCTAGATATTCTCAACACTTGCCCTTTAACTATATTGTTATAAATATGTGACGGGTGCATGCTGATACGACGTAATATGGAATTTTTTCTACAATCCTTTCTATATAACTGTGCCTGTATAGTATTATTTTCATTAATAATGAGAACATCTAAAAACTCTATGTTTGATGCTGACAATTTACCTGTCAAAGATAGAAAATTGGTGGTTCCATTTATGTAATCAATGAAATCACAAAGTTTGGTTTCTTCTCCTCTCCATAACAAAAAAAAATTGTCTACAAAATGTTTGTATAATAAAATGTTTTCTTCATATTCACTTCTTAATATGTATTTATGCTCCCAATATGCCATCACGATGTTTGCATAGGAGTTAGCACATGGGGTACCCATGGCTACTCCCCTTTTTTGTAAAAAATTGTTTCCTTCATATACGAAAACATTATTATTAAGGACGATGTCCATTAACATAGCGCATTTGATTATTAAGTCTCTAGGTATATCATGCTCAATTAAAAACAATTTCAATGCCTATGTCATTTGGAATGGATGTGAATTTACATCCAGAGTTACCATATAACTTATTTCTTTGTTTTTCTCAGGTGCTGTATATTCAAAAAGGCTTCTAATAAAGTGTTCAGTATCTTTAATGATTGTTGTTGTTTTTTCCACTACCTTTTTTAGTTGATTTTCTAAATATATAGATATGGCTTCAGTGATCCACCACTTGCTGGATACTATGCATCTAAGTGGTGGATTTGAGATTCTTATGGACTTTGGGCAGGCCTCTAAAAGTAGGTACTAATGGTTGTTCTACTAAGAAATATTTATATAAATCAAAATCAGTTACATTACATAAAACATGTCATATAGTTCATCTTGAACATTGTTCACTATTTTGTTTAATTTGGTTAAATCTATATCACTGTATGCTGCTTTATCAGCTAATAAGTCTAACATCTTCTCCTTATACATAGAAGTATCTAAAATGACTATGGCTCCACCTTTGTCTGCACCCCTTATAACAATATTATGATTTGCCTGTAATTGCTGAAGTGCATTTTCTTCTTCTTTGTCAAGATTATAAAAATCATTTGTTGTGTGTTTGCTATTATATAACTTATTTAGGTCTTTCACCATCGCTTTTTCAAAAGCTTCTACTAAAGGATGTGCTGATGGTATAAATGTCGAGTTTTTTTTAAAAAACTTCATAGTTTCATTATTACTATTGTCAAACATCATTCTCAAATTCAAATTTCTTGTGAACATTTTCAAATCTATAACATGGTCAATGTAATCAACATTTTTAGCTGGTATAAATGTAAGTCACTTGTTCAAAAGTCTATTTTCAGCTTCTGTTAATATGTGATGTGAAATATTTATTATTAAGTCTGACTTACAGGTTGTAGAACCTTCCATTGGAATTTGAAACGTTCCTCTGGTTGTTTGCGTTTCCTTGCACCATTTATTGGTGACCAATGTGTTCTTTGTGGTGTTCGTATGGGTAAAGGGAACGAAAAAAAACCTACTGTTAGAATCAATGTAGTTTTTCTCTACATTTACACTGATCTCTTTTCTACGAACATCTGGTGTTTTGGTCTTTGAAATGGCTGTTTCGTCAGTGGTAGTTTCTATGTTACTATAAGGTCGTAACTGTTCTCCATGTACAGCGACACTGTTCCTGTCAGTTTGTATTTCCACTCTAGATTGTACTGAATCGAGTAAGGGTTGTACAGAACTATCCAATATAAAAATTTCTCTTGTGGTTAGATTAATTTTTTCTGTGTATGGAATCTCTGGTCCATCTGGAATGTGATGTGATGGGGGTATATTCCTACCAGTTTGTCTGACTGGTTCATTACTGATTCTAGGTCCAGTTTGTGGTAGCTGATTGATGTTGCTGGTTCTTCGCTGCTCACGTGGCCAAGAAGAGACATTATCATTCTGAAAATCTTGGAAGTCCCTTTCGAGTTTCTTCCATTTTGCCTGAAGTAATCTGTTTCCAATAACTTCACGTTAGTAGAGATAGTAGTAAATAACTTCCATTTCATTGACTGACATAGCAAGTTCTAATTCGGAACATATGCAAGTCAATTCAGTCATTAGTTCATTTTCCACAAATACATATTGGTCTATTAAAAGTCTCATATAACTTAAACTGGTGTCAAGGTTCAGTTTTTGCAATTTGCTTAAGAGGTCAGGATATTTATCACCAAAACTGGGCATTTTTAAGATGCGTAAACCCCTGGGAACAATTTTGAAGCTGATACAAGCTTCCATGTGCTTGCATTGCCATTGAGTTTGCTTTAATTTTTCTAATGTTTGTTCAAATCTTCTTGTAAGCTGTAACACATTTATACTAATGGCCCCACGATTTTTTTCTTTAGTTAAGTCAGTCTTAGAAAATTTCAGAAGCGGGTTGCTCTCCGCATAAATTAGCTTTTTAAATATAGTATCATTATTCTTTCTTACCGGTTCACTTTGAGGCTGATTTAAAACACAAGTAATGTTTCCAAAAGTCTCTTCCGTCATGTTCCCTGTCTATGGAAACAAAATGAAGTAGTCCAAACTGAAAAAGAATTTCCAAGATACATATGGTTTACGATTATCAGATTTTTTTATATATATATTTTTTGTATATATACATTTATATATTTTATATATATATATATATATATATATATATATATATATATATATATATTATTTATGCATTTTTATAAATGTGAGATTATTATATTATATTTGTTAAAATGTTTTAAAAATGTTTTTAATGAATTATCCATAAGGTTTTTGATGAACTATATTATTTTCCTTCAATATTCATGAGCCAAATAGTGATTGACTTGACAATGAAATGTTAAAGCTTTTAAATGTACCAATTAAGTCAACAGTCAACAGTCTGATGAAGCATTCCCTTTGAATGTGAAAGCGCTTATTGAATTTTAAGTCTTTGGCCTTGTTGGATTTTTTCATTTTATTTCTAATAAATAGTCGGCTTCTTATTGTCGTGTTTTGGCTGCCTCTTTCAGTTTTGTTTTTTGCAACCTTTTTGGAGACTACTCACTCCCCTTAAAAGTGGTATACTCATCTTTGTCAAGTCTGATGATGTCACTATCCTACAAATATTCCTGTGAAAAAGTGAAATCCTAGTACTGTGTATAGTGTGTCATGTAAATTCGTACTGCTGTAATATCATGATGTAGTTAGGTAGGGGTTTGAATCCTGTAATTGCTATCTGTGTGTGTGTCTGTCCGGGGAGGAGCACCCTTTCTGGAGAATACTCACACCGCTTAAAAGTGGTATACTCATCTTTGTCAAGTCTGATGATGTCACCATCCTACAAATATACCTGTGGAAAAGTGAAAGCCTATTAAAGTGTATAGCAGAGGTAGGGGTTTGAATCCTGCACTTGCCAACTGTGTGTGAGTGCGTGTGGCTCCCTGAGGAGGAGCAACCTTTTTGGGGACAACTCACACTCCTTAAAAGTGGTATACTCGTCTTTGTCAAGTCTGATGATGTCAACATCCTACAAATATACCTGTGGAAAGGTGAAATCCCAGTACGTGTGTCATGTAAATGCCTATTGCTGTAGTATCATAATGTAGTTAGGAAGGAATTTGAATCTTGCACTTGCTGACTGTGTGTGTATTCCAGGTGTGTGACACCGTTTGTCAATGTGGAGTGGGTTTTGATATTTCTAGTGTATGACATATCACAATGACAACTGTATGTGCATTACACATGTAAGGTAGCTGTGGGGCAAAGCCATATACATACATGTGACCTCAATTATTTCATAGGTGGGTACTCTGCTTTCTCCATGAAAGCACCTGTTATCGTTGCCAGAGCGTGCAGGTGCTTTCCAGACCTTAGGTCAGTTCTGTATGCTTGTGGGAAGCTTTGCCACTGCAGTGATCCCTGGGCTATGTCTTATGTTTCACATCCACTCATCACAGTTTCTATTGAAGAGTGTGAGTGAGAGTTTATGCTTGAGGTATATTTGAATCCTGTTCCAAAGCAAGAAAAGTCTGGCAAAGATGACTAATCATTATAGGTGTGCAACAACCTCTGTGGATCTGCATGCAAACCCTTTATTGCTTATGTGCTCCACAGAGGGATTTCCAAAACCCTTTGGTAATGTGATTATCAAAGGAGAGATGACTAAACACATGGCTCTATGTATACATTAGTACCTGTTCCACATTTTGGGGGCCACTACCTATGTGGTACTCTGGGGATACTTTGTTTTATAAAAGTGGATAACTATGCTTTCTTTGGCTTATAGCTTTACAGCATGAGTTTGATACCAGGTATCTGTCTCTATGATACCCTTTTGGAAGATGTGTGTGTCATCTGGAGAATAAAGTATAGCCCACAGTATGCATTTTCATCAAACATGGGCAGACATATCCCTACTGTGTTTGCTTGCACCTAAGAAAGCTATATGCCAAACAGGAGTGGTCCCAGGACTGAGTGCAGGTGAATACCACTTGTTATTGGCATAAAATTGTACGTGGAGGCTGCAAATGTTACTGTGTGTCCTACATCTGTGCGTCAGTTGTCAATCCATCATCTAACAATCGTTTATGCACAGTCTGTTGAGGTTATATATAATACCAGAATGTGGGATGGGTATAAATTGCTGGTGAGCTATAGTTTGGCTGTGTGGACCTCCCCTCCCTCACCTATAGCCTTGTTAATTGGCTTGAAGTCTACTAGGTGTAGGAGCCATGATCTAGCCTTTAGAGAACCTAAGTGGGTATGGTGCAGTGTTTGCAGGTTCATAATATCTCTGTTAATGAGTTCCATAATTCTGTGCTCCATAGCCTTCCAGATAACATTTGTCTGGCTTATAGGGTGAGAGTTTCCAGGATCTGTTGTAGTTTTACCCTTAATCAATTTATGTTAACATTTGCACTGGGTGTGAAGAGGGTGAACAGGATTAGGAATAAGTATATTAGAGAGGCAGCCCAGGTTTGAAGGTTAGTAGACCAAGCCAGATAGGCAGGATTAAGTTGGTTTGTACATGTGCTGAGGAGGGATGTAGAGTATATTGTGAAACAAATGATAAGGATGAAGCCGTCAGGTAAAAGGAAAAGAGGAATGCCTAAGATGAGGTTTATGGCTGTGGTGAGAGAGGACATGCAGGTGGATGGTGTGACAGCACAAGATATAGAGGGCAGGAAGAAATGGAAACAGATGATCTACTGTGGCGACCCCTAATGGGAGCATCTGAAATCAGAAGAAGAAGAAGACGTTGTAGCTGAACCCTTGTGGACTGTGAACACCATTACCATGCGTCATTCCACAAGTATGTAACCTGTATAGAGGCTGCATCTGGACAGAGTGTTTAGGTGAGTGGTGACTTCATATGTCAGCTTGTGTATGACACAGCCAGGGACACTGTCCAGTACCATTGCCACTGTGCTTTGGACTTTGGTAAAGAGATGTTTTAATTAGAGTGTCTGTGAATCATCAGGATTTACAGTCTTCAGGTCTGGAAATGTGGCCCTTATGTAATGATAGGGTGGTGAAATCTGCATTCAAACTGTCTGGCAAGAAATTGGTAATGTCAGTCAGATAAGTGTACTTTGTGACCATTTACATTAACTGTGACCCGATCTGAGATTTCCCCTGTAGATTATAAACAACACTAAAGAAAGCTTTAGTGTTGTCTTTGGAATCATTGCCATTTTGTATTTTGAAGCTTGCCTGGTATGTTTAATGAGGGCTTGTATTTTCCCAATGATACTGACCAGAGATGTTATCCCTTCTTGGTATGTAACTCTATTTTGGCACAACTTCACACCTTCTATTATATATTTAGTTTATGGCAGGGGTCCATGAGTCTAATGCACTTTTACTGTATAAGTGTGAATTTCTTGTGTTTGTGATAGCAATGTCCATGCAACCCTGTAGGTGAACAGTGTGCATTACTAAAGGATTATGCAGCTGGGACAGTGTTAACCTTAGTAATGCAAACCAATGACAGATAGCAACAACAGCATCACCCACAGCACAGTGTCAACCCATGTCATACACACAAATGCGTACTCAAGTTCCAAAATGTGTGTAGTACAATGCATACTGGCCACCAGTAGAAACTATGGAGTGTTAACACTGGCCAATACAGGGCATGTCACCCTGCCCATGTATCCAATATGCATGTACATGCAGACAGTGCATCTCCACCATGTTCACAAATGGACACCAGTAAACATGTGTTGCACACACCCCACACTTACTGTCCACTGTATAACGCATGCTGACACAACTACACACATCAGCCAAGTAGCAGATGGGCAAACAAAACACAATTGGAATAAACACTGGTGAAAGCAATACAACATTGCTAATTACAGCTTTAATGCATCATGCCTGCTCAGCTACATCTTCAAGGATATCATTACACTTTACTGCTGACAACATGCTACACATCCAACCATTGCTATACTTTATTAAAGTCACCCTGTGCATCAGCACCATGTTAGCCTGTTCCTGCATCAATGTTACAGATGACAGGAGGTGACACAAGTTTCATCATATGCACAGGGTGTGTTGCTGGTTTTCCGGAGGCCTACACTGAGCCATAAAATTGATGTGTGTATGTGAGTGTGTGTATGAGGGCCATGAGTACTGTTATGGGCCTATGTTGATGTCATGTGTGCGGGTATGTGTTTGCCCTAGGTTTCTGGTTTATGTGTGTCTGTGTGCACACATTTCCACCATGTGGCTGCCATATACTGGGATTTTGAGACAGCTACAGACTGTACCTGGCAGGCTTTACAGATCACCGTCTCTGGCCACGTATATGGAAACTGTGCCTGGCAGGGGTGCTACAGACATTATCAGGTACTAATCCAGACTGGGTACAATCTGAAGAGGTTGACAAATGTCCACTGGATCTAGGTCCATGCTGGGACTGGCCAGAGCCACATGCACATGGTCTGCTAGGACGGCCTATGGATAGCCCCCCTAACATTGCTGGGGCTGGTACTGGCACTATGGGAGTGGCTGTGACCTTCTGGACATCCACGGTGACCTCCAGCTGGTGATGTTGCTGGCATACGTCCACGTTGACGTCTCAACTGTCCCGCATTTTCCTGACACATGGACATGACATTGCGGAGGACATCCAATGTCTCACCCCAATGTCTATCAATGACCTCAGTGTAGTTACGTATGGCACCTGCTAAGTCATGGATACTGTCAGTTACAGAAGTGTAATGAGCCCTCTGTGCCCTTAGCCATTGTCTGGTGTACCACTCCATTTGTGTCTGTGCCTCCATGACAGCCTGGAGCATACGTGTGGTAGAAAGAGGTGTGGCGCGCCTGCCAGAGGCATGATGACCAGCAGTGCTCTGACGAAAACCCCTGGGCATCTGCCTATGTGGTACCATTCCAGACATCTGGCTATGGCTGTTGTGTCCTGCTACATGTGTCATAGATACCACACTTTCCTGGCCAGTGCCAACCATACACTGTCCCTCAGCTAAGGGCAATGGTGATGATGGATGTACAGGCAGTATGACTGTGTGCATGGATGGGGTGGAGACTTGTGTACTGTCAATTGGTGGCCCAAAAACAGACCCTGACAAACCTGCCTGTGCCTCAACACACCTATCCTCATGATCACTGTCTGTCTCAGTGACATCAGGTTCCCTGCTGTACTGAACCAGCCCCACCTCACCACCTGTGAGAGGAAAACAGGAAACACACTTTAAGATCTGAACATGACTTCAGACCACATGCACACATGTGCACATGCACACATGCACGCATGCGCACATGCACACATGCACACACACAAAACTACACTCCTCCAGAAAGCAGACACACACAACACCAGCAATCACAGAACATACACAATAGCAGGTGATGGTGGGGTACAGTACCACAAGCAAAACAGTCATATCACACATGTCAGCATGCAGGACATGTGTTGCTCAACAGCATGCAGTGCAAGTGTAGTCAGTCCTTGTTACTAACATTATACATGGCTTTGATGCATGTGTTTTATTATTAGGTGATGGCCCTCCCCTGAAACACAATGCATACATGGACACAACATTGCTGTGCAGGTATTCATAACCCTGTGATGTACTGTGCACCATAACTTGCAGGTGTACATACCATTGCTGGATGTGTATCTGTGTGTCAGATAGGTATCCAATGCTGATTACAGCCTCTGTGTCTTTAGCAAATAATTGTGGACACATTTTTAGCACATACATGATGAGTATTCACACAACATCATCAGTGGTACATGGATAATTGATGGAATACCATTCGGCCACATACCCAATGTATGGTACTTATGGTGAGTGTAGATCATATTGTGGACATGCCAGTTTCATCCATGACATGTCACTAAAACACTACTGCATATTTAAACACTACACATACCCAATATTTGTCATATGACCTAGCCACTCAATAGCATCACAAGATATGTATGTGTCAGTTGTGCAAATGGTGATTGGTATGCATACTGTTTAGAGGTGCATATGTGTGCACACATGCATCATTATGGTGTGTAGCAATGACAGCTATGTAGTAGTAATGCAGTTACAATAACTGGATGGGGTATAGTACCATAGGCCATCATCATGAAACATCAGGTGGTCACTCAATGCTACAAATGTTTCACAAACCAGCACTAATCATGCTGTGCCAGAACTGTACTACCTTGGCTACATTCACCATTTCACAACCAGTTGTTACGTGAGTTTTTAAGGAGGCCAATAAGGAGCATTCCCTGACATGAATGTGTAATGTGTTGCAGAGTGTTTAAATGCCCCAGGATAGGCCTCTACCCCTCAGGTATATTATGTGTAATGTGTGGATGAGATTTTGGATACTGGAGTGTGTCTTTACAGAGGGTTTGGGAATCCTTTATGTGTAGCATGTTAAAATGCTCTGTGTATGACATAGATGTGTATGTTATGTGCATCTTGAGTATTAACTGTGCCTATCCAATGGTCACTACAGTCTAGCCACATTTGTTTGAGATGGTCTGGGTATTGCATGTGTTTGAGACAGCTAATCACATGCATTATGGGTAGGTGTGTTACATGTGTACATGGCCTACATATCAAACATGCACAACATGCATTATGGGTAGGTGTGTTACATGTGTACATGGCCTACACCTTAACTATGACATGCACTTTTTATTTACAATAATAAATGTAGAACACACTCACCAGCATCTGACCGCTGCCTTGATGTCACCCCAGAGGTACCTACATAGTGATGAGACAGTTGGTCAGTGGCCACAACTGTGGCATTGCTACTGTGTGTTTGCAATCGAACAGTACAACAACAGTTTGCATTCACAGGACTACAGATTATGTTCCAAATGATCAGTATTGCACAACAACAGGCTCCACATCTTTAAATGACACACTCCACATCTCACATATGCATGATCTACCAATACAGATAACAGTAGTCTACAGATATGCCTTGTTACCTGCATGCTCCATGTGTGCTTGCTGGGTGGCTTCAACCTCTATCATGGTGCATGTCTGCTGCTGTTGTTGGGCAGGTGCCACCAGGCTAATGAGCAGCTCCTCCACTCTGGTGAGGGGGGGATGGATATTAACACCACCCCGTGTTGTAAGCTGTTCTCTACTCACATCAGTGGCATGCTGACAGACATGTCTGAGAAGATCACTGCAGTGGTGGCGTACCTGCGCATATGTGCGGTTATGCAGGCCTACCTCATTGACCCTGCAGACAAGGTCTTGCCACATTGCGGTACGCTCCTGCTGGTCCTGGCTGGTTCGTGAAAACATGAGACGGTAGTGCTGAATCATATTGCTAGTGATGATATCATCTTCAGCACTACTGTAACTCGGGTTCCTGTGGTGGGCCATGATCCCTGGAAGACATAAATACAAAAATATGTCTGAGCAAGTCATATGGCACATTTAACATTATACGGTACAGATATCACTGAACTGCAATACATAGCAAACTATAAGCTAACCGAGAGTGAAACACTGTAACTTCCACTTATCACTGCTCTCCCCACAACTGCTTCAAAGTATCTTGCTAACTCTCTATCTAATGAACCATGTTCTGCACAGCAACAAAATAAAATCACTATGTAAGACTATACAAGAGTACCTGGCACACTGTATGCAACACAATGCACCACCTAGCCAAAGCAGATATACATCAAGCTGATGTGTAAAGAAATATATCATCCATCACAATCAGTGTAAGGTCCAGTAATTGTATTACTATTATACCACACAACTTGTTAATGCCAAACCCATGGCCAAAATATGCGCACAGTTTGGAATATAGGTCACATACTGCTGTAGTACACTATGAATGTTGCTAGATAAGCAGTTATATGTATTACCAAACATATGTCAAAGGACATGTTACAGACATACCCACACACACATCAGACATAATTACAGGACATAAAGGTATGAAAACCCAGATAAGCTTTCAGTGTGTACTATACAGTACTGTGTGTCAGTACTTACACAACCTTAATCTTGAGAAATGTAATCTATGATGAATACAGGGACCACACAAAACAGTGGATGCAAGCAATGTGGACATAGACCATACTTTGCTGTACAGGTCCAGAGCATCAGTTAGTACTACAGTACACACAGGATTTGCATTCAACATCGGTAACAATCAATAACCATAGATGTAGTGCTTTAGCCTCCATTGACCCACCCTAGTTAAAACCAAGAGACTTAATCACACTGTATGCAATAGCACTTTTTCTGCCTAGCAACAGAATACACAGCTTTTGCTAGGATCAAAGCAAGGACCCATAATACCTTAACATAAACAGTTGCCCACTAAGCTATCCGACAGATACATTTCTTTGACATATTCACAAACATATTGACCATCACAGTCAGTCAACAGTACAGAGAATCTATTGCAACAAGTAGATGTAGATGTGTTGTTGTGTTTTTTGGCTTTTCCCAGTTAGGGGTCGCCACAGCGGAACTCCGGTCCGCTAATGATTGGCAGTAGATTTTTACGTGCCGAGTTGCCAACCCTGATGCACAACCTTCAACAAAGGTACACCCATTCATGCATGCCTCCACACAGAAGACGCTGTAGCTGAGAATCGAACAGGACAACATCTTACTGTGAGGCGACAAAGCTACCGCAGCACCACCACCGCAGTTGTGTATGAGTATGTATATATATATATATATATATATATATATATATATATATATATATATATATATATGCATGCAGCCTGCTATGTAGTAATTGCAGTAATCACTGTCATAGCAACCCAGTACTATAAATTGCTGACTCATGTAGGCGTGGCCCTTTCAGCTTTCCAAGATGGAGATCATCCTTGTTTGGTGTGGACATCATTGTTTAAGACAGAAGGTTGGTATAGTTCTTATATCAGAAGCCAGGGGTGTAGCCAGAGATTTACCTTTTGTACTCATACCTAATGTTGCTGCTTCCAGTACCCACTTGTCAGTGTAGAAATGTACTCACCCCTTAAAATGCTACCCCAAGATACATGGAAAGATGTACTTTATTTTTCAACTGTTACAATTAACTGCCATACAAAGCTAGTTATAGAGATGTATTCCTTTGGCACAAGAATTGTTTGTGAACTGCTATACTGTGAATATTCATTTACTCAGTTCTAAACAGTTTGTGCTTTTTTAGTGTTGACATTAGCACAAGCTGCTCAGAAAAACTGGACACATTTCAGTACTGTGAGTATGCTTACCTACATCCTTGGTAGACCCTGCACACACAGGTATATTCTACATTTGGATAGGGTTGCAGAAGTACAGAGAGCATAAGTAGTATTGTGTGGATTGTATCTTGTTGGACTTACAGGGTTGCTGTTTACATGTTAGTTTATCAAGGCAAGTAGGCTGTCTGCGTAACTCCCATCTGTGGACCTATCCACATGATAGCCAGAGAATAGCCTGTTATTTTTTGTCTGTGCACCACACAGGTCTTTTCAGCAATAGAGCAATGGCATTCTTACAGTTGGTTGCTACCAGTACATGGCTACATCCATTTGTATTTCAGTGTTGTATGCCAAAGCTATTTGAACAGTGTGTAACAGCAGAAAGGCTAATATGCCTCTGTGTTTCTGCCTCTGCCATACCTCTCAACCAATCAGGTACATATTTGAACAGAATCAGGGAAAAGTCAAGAAAAAGTCAGGGACAATCAGGGACACCTTTAAAATATTAGTGCCATTAAGTTGAAACATTGAGAGAATCAGAGCATGTGAATTAATACACCTTTTCTGAAGTAAAAAAAGTGTCTAACTTTTAATTATTGTCATTATTCATTAAGTGTAATTCATCACCTTTCTGCCCAAAATCAATAGTTTTAGGAGGGATTCAGAGGGACAGAGCTAAAATTTGTGTCAAAATCAGGGACATCCCTGAAAATTAGGGACATTTGAGAGGTATGGCCTCTGCCCTAAACAGATATGCCAGTGTTTGTCCTGCTATGATACTGTGTGGGGTGGTAAAGTGATTGTATAACATTATTTCCTGCTAGAATGGCTGCTTCTTTTATCACAGTCATGTAATGTAATCCCACCACAACTGTTGGTCAACATCCAGAGAACAAGTTGTGTGGTATGGTATTCCTAATTTTCCTTTACATTCACTCATTCTGATGCATGATATAACTATTTAAGCACCAACTTGATGTATATCTACCGTGGCTTAGTTGTACTTCATGTTGTGTAGTGTGTGCAAGGTCTGAGCTTCGAGACTTACAGAGGTGTTTTATTTTGTTCCTGAGCAGAACAAGGGCCCTCACATACAGAGTGACTAAGGCACTTTTAAGCAGTTGTAAGTGGGTTTGTGCGAGTTTGCACATTGCTGCGCATTGCTTAGCCAAGTGCAAACCTGTGCAAACCCGCTCACTACTGTTTAATAGTGCTTAATCCTGCTCACCCCGTGCTAATTTCTTTGAAAGTAAAGAAAAATGGGGAGAGAGGAAAGTGGTGAAAAAGGGGCACAAAGAGGTATAGACAGTATGGAAAATAGCTCGGGATGTGCTGGACGGGTGTAGGGAAGGTCCATAGCTGCCCATTTCTTCAACAGCAACAGCTGTGCATATGCAATAAATTTGGAGGTAGATATGAACCCTTCAATCCTTGAGAGAGGGGTGAGGGCAACAAAGCATGTTGTAATGTCAATTAAATAACATTTAATGTGTCCAGTGGACATGTGTGCAAAATGGGCAGCTATGTATGGGGCGTATTTTTTTTACGAGCAGATTGCCCTTTATTTTTTTTTTTTTCAGGTGAGAGTGGAATGTGGGGTAGGGGAAGTAGGTATATTTGGGGAGGTAGGTTGGGGAGGTAGACAAGGCAAACAAGATGCATACAGGGGTGATATATGACACATGTGGGTGAACACCTTTGATGGAGAGGGATGTTTGGAAATTGAAAGCCCATGAGCCCCCAGATGGAAACAGTGTGACTGAGGTCCTCAACCATAGGCAGTCACCACTGCACCTTCACGACCCAGAGGGTGGCTGTGCTGCACATACAGTAGGGTGGAAAAAGATAGCTCAATTAACAACTTATATATCCTTCTAGTTTTTACTACATTCCTATTAACTGCACTTATATGTCACTTACATGTATTATTACACTATCCAATGTCCTTATATTGTGCAATTGGATTTTTCTAGATCATTATATGCATGAGCTGTATCTTACATACAAACTGTCCAAGACGCAGATGTTACTGCAACATATTTTGAGAGTTGCTCACACACACTACTGCTAAGATGGTACACTGACAGATCTACTTTCATATAATTATCTAGATATGTTCAGGTGAAAGTTTCAGTTATATGTTAACAGCTCCCTACATTTCTGGCAGCACAATGACATTTCTGGGGAACACAATACCAAGCTACTCATGTGCCAGATTAACCTGTACATGCTGGCCATGAACCAACAGTTGAGGTCTGTACGTATGAATACAAGCTACTGGCACTCCCTTCATCCATGTTATATGGGCCTACGCAAGTGTGGGTTGACACTGCTTAATACAACAGAATGCAACAGTACAACAGCATATCAAAGAAAATGACACAGATGCACTCCATGAATCATACATTTATTAAAGGATTATTACACCTTTATTTATTGGGTTAAAAGACTTTTTGAAGGCTCTCTCATTTATTTTATATGACAGTACATGCAGCATAATTACTAACCTGCCTCATGACACAGCTTTTGCAGCCTATCTTCATGGGCTTGCAGGTTCATAGCCCGGTCACCTGCAGCTGTGAAGTAAATGCAATGATATTGAGACATACCTATCCATAGTATAGACAAGCATAGCAATTCTTAACTACTTAATACAATGGCTACTTACTCAGTACTGGGGCATTAAGCATCGTACGGGATTCCTGGATCCACTGGTCCAGTTCATCCTCCCTACATCGCTTCAGGTCAGAATAATGGTGCCTGACCTGCTCAGCAGTCCAGGGGACACCAGTAGTACTGGTGGGATCACGCACAAGACTGCTCCAGGCCTCTGTTTTATATTGGGAACCCTGGTTCTGGCCCCACAGGAGTCTTTCCTCATGTTTGTGGATGAGGAGCCAAACCATAATTTTGGACTCCTTGATGCCCCAGCGTTGCACTCTAAATCGAGTGTCTTCACCAACCCTAGCCATGCTGACTGCAGAAGAAAGCTACAACCAGTTATAGCAAGTATTCCCACCTGGGGAGCTTTAATATGCCTCATTTCACGCACTTATTTGTGACTGGCCAGTTTTGGAAAAACTCAGCAGTAGGCACACCTGCTTAGCTGATGTTGGCAAAGTTTAATATTCCTTTGATAGATATGTGCAGTTAAACACACAGTGTAACATTGTCACCTGGTTCTCGTTCTCTCTTCGGAGGTGGGGGGGTTTCTGTGTGGAGTGTGTGTTCTGTGTGTGTGTGTGTTGGTTTCCTTCCTTTCCAGGGTTTCCTCCTCCCTCCCACATTCCACATGCATGCATCATTTCTCCCCCTCCCCCTCCTCCGAAAAAAGGCTCTGTCTGTGGAACCTATCGGACATTTTCAACACAACAAAAAAAAAAAAAAAAAAAAAAAATTGTGTCTGTTGAAAGTGCATGCTTGTGAAATGCTGTCATGGCATAGTGGTTAAGTACTGTGACTATAGTGCACAGAATCCTGAGTTCGAGCCCTGTCACTGCTTTTTATTTTCTTGTTGGGCAGACCTGACTGGTTAAGGAACAGTAAAGCAGGTTTGAGTGTGTTTACCCGACTTTGCTCAACTTTGCCTGACTTTTCCCAATGTTGCGCTGGTTAGCGCGGTGCACAGCTATGCACAAATATGTTGCGGTTGCGCTGGTTAGCGCAGTGTGCAGCTATGCACAAATATGTTGTGGTTGCACTGGTTAGCATGGTGCGCAGCTATGCACAATTGTATTTAAATATGCTCAATAATGGTAAAATGTGGTTAGCAGTGCTTTATATTGCTTAAAATAGGGTACTCATGCCTCAGAATGCATAACCATTTCACCTTTATATATATATATATATATATATATATATATATATATATATATATATATATATATATATATATATATATATATATATATACATATATAATTCGTTCACTACTACATTTAACATTTCAACACTTTTTACAAAGCTTATACATAAAAAATGTCAGGAAATATTTTTGTATACAGATTTCCCACAGAAAATGGAACGTGCGGTAGTGGGACTCGAACTGGGAATGCCTCCTCTTTGTGCGAAGGCTCTAACCACTACACTATTGCTGTGTTGCTTAATTTGCATATATTTTTCTTATTATCCTCTTCTGGTGTCTAAGCTGCTAACTGTAGCTAAGCAATGGGCAAACCCGCGCAACTATGGGCAGCTATATCGGAAGAAAACAAATAATTATTTTTATTTTTAATTTTGTAAGTTGTTTAACATATGGAGGAGTGTAGTGTTACATTGTACACAAGAGCGGACTCGCTCATGTAACTGGAAATTGCGGCATTTCTTCATTGCAGGGGCATGGATTTTTGGACTACTCGGCAGTCCGACATGCCCCCTACACTCGTCCATGCTCCGTGTAAGCTTTAGAGTTGAGGCAGTGTGCCATCATTAATATGCATGGTGCGCTGCCATCATACTCTTACACTGGCACTTCTGTGTAAGACTAATCTAGTCTTACATGGAAGATTAATAAATCCGGGAGACTCTGTAGGAAAATCATGGGAAGATTCGCAATGAAACATATCCTAAATGAGCAGGTGACTTACAGTTGTTAAATATGGAATAGTCTGTGTTTGCTATGTGGAGATATTGCATTCTTGTGACATTCTTTGAAGATGGAACAACAGCAAATAAAATAAGGTTGACATTGCATGTTGCTTACCTTAGACATTCATAGGTTATGTATTAGGCTAGCTGCCCTTGTGGACCATTTAATGTCTAGCCAATTTCTCTTTTTTGTGTGCTCAAAATAACCTATCCAATTTGGTTATAGATTGGCCTTACCCATTACATGATTGATGATTATATAGTACCTCAAATGAGAATAACTGGGATCATACCATAATTTGAGGGGAACAGTGCATAGGATAAAGCATTTAGTAGCTGCCTCTGTCCATTAATAATTTAGGGGCTGTCCTGGAATAAATTGTCTGTTTCCCATTTATAGATCTAAGTTGCACTAGAATATGGACAGGGATGAACTTTGTTTTGTGTGGATGGGGAGTCTGTTTAAGAGCAGTGGTATCCTTTGTGAGATGTACCTGTCCCTCCAAATAGTACTGTTGATGTTGCAGAAAAGGGTTAGATCCCTAGACTGAGTATTTCTGATGCCATTTAACTTGCTGATGTGCAGTAAATACAAAAGTAGTGGTTTGGAGGGTGCCTTGTATGCCAGACACAGGTCACCTCTTAACAGTCTGTAGGATACTGATATAGTGACAGGGCTTTGAGTCGATCCGTGTAGAACATGTTGTTTAGCCCTTGTACCCTTATTAAAATATCTATGTGGGCATTCCAGTTGCTGCATGTGATGGGGGAACAATTAGTCAGAATTAATTGTTCCAACTGCACCTTGACCTTGCTAAGGCATTTATTACTAGTCCACATGAGGTTATTATGACCATGGTGGTACAGCAGTTACAGTTGTTGCCTCAAAGCAAGAGGTTCTCTGGTTTGATTCTCGGCTTGTGTGCCTTCTGTGTGGAATCTGCATGTACTCCCTGTGGTTGTGTGGGTTTCCTCCGGGGTGATCCAGTTTCCTCCCACATTCCAAAGACATGCAGTAGGTGAATTGGACACTCTAAACTGGCTGTAGGTGTGAGTGTATGAGTGAGTGACACAGATGAACTACCAAGGCAGGGCTAGCCACCTGGCAGTGTAAACCTTGGCTCAAGATGATCGCCACTGTTGAAAGTGAGACCCCCAACTCCATGTGCAAAATGGGAAAAAGGGGTTGAGGATGGTTGGCTGCTAAGGTTATTATGAGCAAATTAAATATTAATCCGTCCATGATTCAGTGAGTAAAGCATTGATTATGTAAAAAGGCATAACGACTCAGCATGAGGATTACCTGTCTATTGTAAATGGGACGGCTTTTGGTGGCCCATGCAGATTTTTACTATGTGTCATGTCAAATTTAATAATAACAATGTGAGACATGAAATATTGTGTATCCTCAGTGAGATCTGTATTCAAGCTAATTTTTCTTGAACTTCTGTGTACCATATCACATGGAAAGTTCTGTAGCTAGCTCATTAGTTTTATAGATATATGCCAATATAGCTAATACCCCATTTTTAAAATCAAGAAAATATTAATATTTATGATGCAGTATGCATTATGTTACACTGTACACTGAAAGTTAACCTTAATTCTATACTGAGTTTTCTCATGGGCTGTTTACAACAATTATGAAAGTTAATATTATTTAATTCTGCAATATCCATGGCAGTGCTGAGGGCAGTATGTGAGATACATTTCCTCTGCATATTCTAACATACATACATGCATGCATGCATACATACATACATAAATACATACATACATTAATCTAAGCAATTTAGTACACATTGTGAAATATTTTGCTATGCTGGAAAGTCACTGACTTCTGCCCCCTTCTATGAACATTTTGAGCATTCAGTATTTGATTAAAATCACCTGCCCAAAACATCAAGCCCTCATGAAACAAATGTTTTAGACATTTCCTTTAAATCCTCCAGTTTGGGCTCTGACAGCCTACAAAGATTCACTAGTGTGACTAGTTGTGTGTCCAAAACTCCTTTCCTCACCGTATACCTCCCTTTATCATCTATCATTGTATCTCTCATTTGAAATTTTAAATATTTACTTATCATGAGGACAGTTGCTCTATTTTTCCCTGATGGAAACAAGAAAATGCAACAGTATTGAATGGATATTTAACTTCTCATCCTCAGCCTCATTTGTGTCTTTTGAAGCATTAGAGCATGTGGGAAACTTTTTCTTAACCAACCAGTCACCTTATCTCTCTAGCTCTTGACCACATTACCTAATCCATTTACATTCCATGAAAGTATCCATACAGTGTGTGCCTGCATACTCAGTTTCCCATGTTCAGTCATTATCATTGGCATTTCTGCAGCAAAACACTTCCATTGAATACTTGCCATATTGTCTTTCTGTCAGTTGTGCATTGGCAGATATCCAATCCCCAGCTATGTAACAGAATACATTCATAAGAAGTTTGCATATTCTTATGACATATATGATAAATATTAAAATGAACTTGACTTGTACTATTTAAATAGGTTCATAGGTTCATAGGTAGGTATTAGGCTATTGGCCCTAGGGCCTATATAAGCCTAGCCAAATGATATACCATGGCTTTTGCCACCAAAGAAAATTATTTTCCTGTGTCCCTGTCAAGCAGAGCCACATAAGTGATCCTCGGGGTGAATTTCCTATCTCCCATCCAATCATCAAGATTTTATTGATGAGTGCTAATGAGGAGCTTTGTTTGATATAGATAGGTAGTTTGTTCCAGAGTATGGGAAGTCTCTGGCTTAGGAATCTATCCCTCCAGCATGTTCTGTTTATTGTGGTGACAAGGATTAGGTCCCTAGAGCATGTAGTTCTGAGGGATTGGGATTTATTTAAGTGGAGCATGTCCAACAGCTCTGGGTTTGACATAGCTTTGTATGTTAGGCCAAGATCGCCTCTGAATAGGCGATCAAAATCACTCAAAATATTAATCTTCTCACCAGTAAGGGTCAAGGTGGTGTTCCACATCGCAGAGAAAAAATTCTCAGCAGCTTGGATATCTTTAAGTCATGCCGCATTAGCAGATTGTATGCCCCTTCTCCTGCATTCACAATGAGTAATTACCATTCATGGTTAGGCTCATCATTTTTCTGTTTTACAAATATATCTTTTTCTTGTTATATAGCAATGTCAATGTAATCTTTTTCCTTATTTTCCTAAATGTATAAAATATGGAAAACAATGCCAATGTTGTCACCCTAAAATTTTACAAAAATATATTAGATCCTTGCATCACAATGTCTGCCACTAATACATTTTACATACCGCCGGTGATTAAACATGATAAAACAACATTAATGTCATTGTTTCATTTTCCCTTTTACTGATATATCCTTACCCATTTTTTATAGCAGTGCCAATGTATTCTTTTAACATATTTTATTCTTGATTCACAAGAACTGCTTATGGTTATTAATAAAAAATGTCTATGCTATCTTCCTAGAATGTTTCATCCTTAAAGCACAGTGCTCATTGTAAGGACATTATATGTACTGCCAATCTCTTCTCTATTATACTTAATAGAATGGCATTCACACCATCTTTTCAGAACTCCACATCTACATAACACAATTTTACTGCAAAGTCATTGTACGTACTGCTAGTCACTTCCTGTCACTGAGCACATCAGTCCCATTTCATTTTTGTTCTTAGCTAGCAGGGCACTATTTTTATGTCTCACACTGAGCTTGACTTGGATACAGTTGTTTCCGGGAGCTCCATTTTTTGCCACTGTTTTCCTTTCCATACTCACTGGTTACTCCCACTCCATTATGACCTTGTCTACATCCTCCATGTCATTAAATGTTCTCATATCAGTAGGGAGCAAGAATTTAGAAAAAGATGAGTACCAAACCTTGCATTTGAAATATTTAGGTCTGCCTAATTTCATTGCAGGGATGAATTTATTTATTTTCTTGCATGTTTTCCAACTGAAAATATGACAGACATATGCGCTCAGATGCTTATATCGTAGCTTGTTCCCTGCTTGTCAAAGTTATAAAATTATTCTTTCCTTTGTTTCAAATGTGGCAAAGCAGTCAGTCATCGGTCTGGTTCCTTTGACATTTGTTGGCTGCCTTGGGAGGAACGGGCAATGGGCTTGTTCATTTAGCAGATCCTGTGCTGAATGGCCTGTCCATTTATTTAACAATTGCTAGACAAACCCTACTGAATACCATCCATGTTTTTTTTTTTTTGGTATGCCTGCTAAGAAGAGATTTTTTTCCTTCACACCCGACCTTTCAGCCTTCAGCCTCCACAATTTTTTTTTAATTCCAGTCACTCAGCTTTCATTTTGTTGTCTATTTTGCTTTAAGTAATTTTGCACTTCTATCAATGAATCTCAATGTTGTGATAGGATTTGATCAACTTCCTGAAATTGCTTCTCATACTCCTTTAATACAACTATAAAACTTTGACTCTATAATAGATTCCGTAGGATGAAATGAGGGAGGGGATGTTCTGACACAGCTGCCATATGCCATCATTTGCAGTCATTGTCCCAGCTTCTACATTAACTCTGGAGGTGGTGGCATAACTACGGTCTCTGAGATGGCTCTGCCCATGTTCTTTTCCACATTACTTTCCTTGTATGGCCTTTTGCTTGCAACATTCACTATTCTTCAACAATTTTACCATTCATACAAACATTTTTATCTGAAATTCTTTTTTTTTTTCAGATTTACTCCATCAGGCCAATAACAGTTTCCTTTTTGGAGGAGAAGATTGGAGTCACTGCATCTATCTTGTCCCTGTTATTGGATGCTTTCATTTCTAATTGCTTCTTAATGATGTCCGAGCATTTTAGTCTCTTCAATTATCAATCTAACTCGGTTCTGAGAGACACATGTTCTCATTCAGAAGGTTGAAACACTGGCACATTATCAGCTTTTATTTGCATGTGATATTCTCCTGGTAAATATCCTAACCTACAGATGAATCAGTATAGTCATACAGGATGTCATTTTTCTAGTTCTGTAGATTATCAGAAATGTATCAATAGCAAAGTAATTTATTAGTGCATGCAAACTTTTCTTTTACATTGTGAACTATTTTTACTGTTTCTGATGGCCACATAACCCAGAATAACTTCTATAAGTGCAACATTGGGGGAAAAACTAAAAGACTTCACATTTTAGATGTACTCATAGCAGTCTCTGGTCCATTGGCTCTACCACTTAGTGACCAATATAGGTTAAAATGTTTACACAGATTTTTCTTGAGTAACTTCTAGCCCCACTTACTTAAAAGTATTTTCTGTTGAGATGTTACTCTCTGTGTCTATATCTAGTTTAAATTCCATATTCTGCTAATCAGTTCACATCATTTATTTAACTTGCTTTGCATACCCGAGTCTATGTTTCTGATGCATCTGCTAACTACTATCAAACCACAAGGTAATTCCAACATTCCAAGTCAGAATACTCAGTAGAACCAACAAAAACAATTGCAACAGAATCAACAAAAAATGAAGAACAAAACTGTATTTTTTTAACTAAAGTGACTGAACCTTCTTGATGTTCCTGAGCCAGCTGAGACTGTTTGTAGCATTTGCTCTCTAAACAGTGTCATGCCTTTTCATTCTTAGTGTCAGTGAGAGCCATTTGATCATAATGCTCACTTTCATATTTCTGTCTAGGAGCATACAAATTCTTATGAACACACTTGTTTCCACTTACATTTTGGAGAAAATATATATTTTTTGCAGTCTGTGAAATTGTTGAAACACAGGCCAATATTTTCTGTCATTCTTCTAGACACATCTACTGTAAGCTTTGTTAAAATCTGTGATCAGTCTGGCCTCTGTTTTGGAAATTCATTCTCTCTTAGCTTACATTTTAATATCCATGACTTTTGCACCACATCCCACCTTTATCTCTATTTTTTGCCCTGTAACTTGGTTAAGTTGCCTTTTTATGATTTATTTTTTAAGGGCAAACTAATAATTTCATTTGCCCTTGTTTTATTATTTTATAAACTCCAAACTTTTCTACATCTTATTACAAAATTATGCAACTAAAGAAACTCATAGTTGTAATTCCAGTGTAAGTTTGGTAATGCAGCATGTATAGTCTCTGTACGGCCTCATACTTTTGTAAAATGCTTGTATCTAACAAATAGCAAATCCCTTCTCTGCCAATAATAATAATGAAATCCCAGTCTAAGGGATGTTGTTTTGCTTCCAGAAAAGTAAAAGCTTTAAACACCTTTTTGGCTGCTTACCTTGAAACATATAGGATTATGCACACCAAAAATATTAAGATCGTTCAGCTTATCTACTTACACTAAGAAATAATTAATTTCTGGATCCAAACCTTCCATTTTTGATTGATGTTTCACAGAGTCCAGTTGAGTCACATTTCTACTTTGAATTATAGTTCTGCAGTTCTAAATACAGAGACTCTTGACAATAAATATATTTATTTGCTTTGCAGCTATATTTATTCAGCTTTGGTAAATATTTCACCACTTTCTCATGCCATATTTTCTCAGGAGGCTTAATAAACAAAAAAGAGAGGCAGAGGATGTAGTGCAGCTTCATTAATACCTATTCAGACTGAATTATGTAGCTGTTCTTTATATTACACAGCAAGCAAATCATGCCAGCTAGCTCATATATCTCTGTCATTCTATTTATTTTTATCTATATCTCTGTCTCTATCTGACTACATCTGTCCTTCTATATTTCTGTCTCTATTTATGTATGTCTATCATATATTATATATGGTTCTGTATCATTTAACTTAATGCTTTTTCACTGAAGAACAAATGATTAAAAAATTACTGAAAGTACATTTCACTGAAAAGTTATTTGGTGGGACAGCTATTTCACTGAAAATGGTAGAAGTCTATAGCTAGCATGTGTGTGTGTGTGTGTGTGTGTGTGTGTGTGTGTGTGTGTGTGTGTGTGTGTGTGTGTAAGTATGGGTGAATGGATAAGAGTCATTGAGTGTGTCTGGGTGGGTAGGGTGCTGTTTCGTGTGGTGTTTGTGTTTGTGTGTGGAATGGATATGTGTGTTTGTGTGTGTGTGTGTGTGTGTGTGTGTGTGTGTGTGTGTGTGTGTGTGTGTGTGTGTGTGCGTGTGCGTGTGTGTGTGTGTGTGTGTGTGTGTGTGTGTGTGTGTGTTGTTGAGCTGATGTACCTGTTATACTTCCACACTCCCCTAGATTAATGAGCAGGGCCTGCAACATTAGGTTGGAGAAACCACTTGCCCCCAGGGATGCCATTAGGTATGTACCTTAATGGTACACATGTTCAAGGGAACACTAGACTCTTGGGACTACTCAGCAAAGCATTCCTCAAAGACACTTATACATAATGTGGGTTGGGGAGAAGATATGAAACCAGTAAGACACACTTTAGCATCTTGTGCCTGAAAGACACATGAATATAACAAGGATAGGAGGACCACTAGACACCAGGGATAACTTGGAGGATTTAGGCCAAGGGAGAACATTAGACACCAGAAATATCCTATATTGGGTGGCTTAAAGCCAAGTATATAAAGAAAAAAAGAAAACATGATGTGAGAAACCAGTAGACACAAGGGACAAGTAATATGCTTTAAAAGTCAGTAAAAGAGCTTCCAACGCTGTACCGTCCCATCTCCCTCATAGGATATTCATCATCTACATGACCACTAGACACAGGAATATTGCAGTTATAATAAATACATGAGAAATAAATACATCAAGTACTAAGAGTAAGGAATATGAACCATGAAACACTAGCATTAACCTACTGCAAAAACTGATTAAGTTTGTATAGCAGGAGGTTTTTAGCATGATTTGAGGATCTTGGACATTATACAATGTCTGTAATAGTTTGTGACTTACGCAGACAGACAGAAAATGTTAAGAATACCTCTCAGCTTTATAGCCAAGACATCAGGACAAAAAGCCAAAATAATAATGGGGCTAAATCATGGAGGGATTTTAAGTATTCCTACTACAAGTGTAGAAAGTCGCTGGGATAATAGCTTTTGCACTAGCATGACCTAATGATCTGTGAATTATCAAGAAAGAATAAAAGGAGACACTGTGGATTTTCTGAGAAACAATACAGGTGTGTGTGTGTGTGTGTGTGTGTGTGTGTGTGTGTGTGTGTGTGTGTGTGTGTGTGTGTGTGTGTGTGTGTGTGTGTGTGTGTTTTACCATATATTTCCATATAGGAGAGAGACTTAAGTGGGTACTTGTTCTAACACAATGTGGCTGCCACTATTAACTACTATGGGAAAATGCTGATCTGCACTTGTGGTAGTTAACAACAATTTGTAGACATTAAAATTAGCCAGTAATGAGGTATTTCCTTACTGCAGCACATCTCTGAAATGCAAGTTTCTGCATGGCAGAACCAGGGCCTTTTTACTGCAGCCCTTACCATGAGCAGTGAAGTTCTTTATGAACTCTCTGGTGTTCCAGGAATTCTTACTACAAGAGCCCTGTAAAACTGAACACAATTCACATGGCATAAATATTTTTACAACATTTTGATAAGAGATGCCATGTGTAAACTGGCACCAACCAAGCTTTTTTTATATTCAATCACTGTTATCCTATAAAGAACGTAGCTCCTTGATTACTTTCTTTAGGAAATGATAATAAAGAAACTGTTTATTTTTTTATAAATACCAACAGTCTGAAACAAGCTTGTATTTTAGTTTGCACTTTTTAAATTTTTTGAAAGTGGGTGGAAATTAGGTGCAGCTGACAGCCTAGCACTCTACATGCAAATTAGGTAGATTTTTTTCTACTAACCTCACACTTACATGCAGACATATCCTCTTGCTTTAAGTCTAGTCAAGCGAAACATGTAATCCACACCAACCCTGCTACAGTATTTAAAAACCCTGTTACTACTTCTTAATCTGAAGAAGTCTTGCAATTGACAAGATCTTTAAAAGGACACTTCTTTGCTGTTGAGTTTTCTTTCAACCTAGAGCTTAGGAAGCTTATGCATTTCATTCGAAACTCACCATCCGGTCATTGTCTTTCATCAGAACTGCTACCATTTAGCATATCCTACATATATGGGTCTATGTCAGTTTACCGAATTAATGTATGACGAAAACCGAAAAGAACACGATGATATAATTGAAAATGCAGAACAACGAATGTTCTCAAAACTGAAACTTACAAGATCGAAAGAAGCACATTCAATCCATAACATGAGAAATAGACATCTGTACCTCTGAACTACACTGTGATTTACAGCAACTTCTGTGCCATACACGCAGCACTTACCAGATGATAATCATTCCAATGAAATGATGAATGTGATGTTCTATTTAGCTGCACAACAGCCTTTTTCTACATTTCTGCAGGAGGGTAAGCACATGGTATTATATTGATACATTGGTTCTACATTAGAGCTGGAGGACAGACAAAATATATGTGGGTGCTACCTGAAATATATGTATGTCATGTCATCAGTTCAAAAATTAGTTGTAGTCTGTTTTTCAAGATGTTAGATCTAGATGGACTAGCCAGTTGACATGAGAATGGACCGGAGGAAAAGGTATCTCACCTATGATTCTATAATTTGAAACAATACTTTATTACATGTACAAGGAAGACCAATCCGATGGCCAAATTGGATCCAGGCATGAATCTTAAACATCAAAGAGATATGAGAAAAGACAAATTAAAAGATTACAACAGATGTATCTTTAAAAGATATGTACCCTCATGCAAAGTTAAATTGAGGGCAAGCGTTCTAACTTAGAAACATTTTTTGTGGATACCAGAAAGATATCTAAGACTCACTTAAGAACCTCCCAAGTTTAGAACAACTTCCCCTTGAAATTAAAGCCTTTATACCCGATGGTGCAGAAATCTCCAAGTAGTATACCAGAAGAAGTCAAAACAAAATGGGAAGGCTTCATAGTGGATAAAGCCTCATAATCTGAATTGCAAAATATACAAAATGATTGCATAATTCCAGAGCTGATCTGTTTTACCTTTGCCACGATGGGTTAACAAAGACCTATTAAAAACATACAAATCAAATCATCTTAAACAACTAAATCAAGCCATGACAATTAAAACATCTGAGGGAATAAGTGTATACTCCGGATTCTCAAAAGCCTGCATGGAGTGCAAGATGAGTGCAGTAGCTCACGCAGGCAATATGTCTGCCGTGCGATTCAGGAACAGCCGGCAGGGGTGTGCATGAGAGCTCTGGCACTAATCTTGCATGGACTAAGCCCTGGCATGCAAATCACCTCATTTTCTGGAGAAATCCATGCAAATTAGGTGATATTGCAATCCAGAAAGCTTGCAATAGTCCGTGCAAGAGAAGTGCAATCTGCAGAAATGTACTCGACTACTAACAGAGTACATTTCTGCATATTCCAAAAGGGAGCTATGACAGCTCCAAATAAAGGCTACATATTATTGAGGAAGCATGCCAATGGCCAAGTAGAAGGCCATTGGCATTGCAAATTGTTTAAAAAATTAATAAAACAACTTTAATTTTATTTTTGCTGATCTCTGCTGTTTAAGCATAGGGCAGCGGCGTGCAAACAGGATCGGGGGGAAAATAATAAAACGAACTGAAAATGACCATCCTAACAAAAATCAGTATTCTTCCATGCAAGGTAATGGCAGGCAAAGGACAACCTGGCCAGTGAGTAGTGGTTGCTAAGGGGGGAGGCTCAGTGTGAGACATGTAACTATACATTAGTAGGCAATCCTATGCAAATGAGGGAAAGGTTAGTGAATCCCAGATTTTCCCAGAATGTGAGGCAGGTCCCAAGAGTGTAAGAGTATAAACAGCTGGGTGCAAGACTAGGATATAGGTGACATCATGTGGGGGTGTCAGGCATACTGTAAGCGGATTAGAGACCTGTGGCTCGTGATTCCTCCTAGGTTAGAAAAGCTAAGCCAGGGGAGTGTCTAAGCCTGCCTAGCATACTTTACAAGGTGTAAGAGGGTGTGCATGCCATGCACCAGGTTCTACAGGAAGAAAAAGGAAGTTAAACAAGGAAAAAGCAGCTTTGTGCACATATGAGCAATCTGTTTGCACGGCATGCACATGGGCCTAAACAGGGAGGCAATGGGAAGGGAAAACATCAGTAGGAAGGTAATCAAGGAGAACTAGCTTAGCTGACAGGTGAAATGTATGGGAATCAGCCAATTACACAGGCAACAGCCCAGCCCAGCCCAGCACACCACTATAAACTATGCAAACACCTTCCCCCCTTGTTTTTCCCAAAAACTCTGCACCACCGGTGTATGCAGATGGGGAAATTTTACAAAATGAAAGTAAGAGAAAAAATGTTAGGGGCTGCTTTTGCTATAATAAACCAGCATATGCAAGAGGCTGAGGGTGGTGAGAATGTGAATGCTGCTGAGCAACCCACAGTGAGGAGACGGAGAAGAGTGTACAGACCCAGGGTAACCTACCAAGTGCTACATGTGCTGGAGATAGTGGAGCACTATAGGATGGACAGGGACCTCCTACAGCAAATTGTTGAACTGAGTCAGCCATGCCTCACACACAGAACTAACAGAAGGGGAACCCATCTCAGTGGATACCAAGGTATGTGTACGTCTAAGAATACTAGCTACAGGTACCTTTCAAAGGCCAGCTGGTGATATGATGGGGATTTCACAGGCATCAGCATCCAGGGTACTCCACCAGTTCCTGGATGTCATGTCAGCACATGTCGGTGAGCATGTATATTTCCCCACCAGCCGTGAGGTGTTGGCCAGCAATATGCGTCTCTTTCACCAGATAGCAGAATACCCTGAGGTAGTGGGTGCAATAGACTGCAAGCACATACACATTAAAGCACCACCAGGTGAGCAGGGTAGGGTCTACATCAACTGCACGGGCTTCCCCTCCATCAACTGTCAAGTCATGTGCAATGCTCAGGGCATATTAATGAATGTATGTGCTGGCTGCCCTGGAAGCTACCACGATTCCCACATCTGGCATCTGACGCAGCTATACCAGAGATTTGCCAGTGGGGACATCCCACATGGTCACCTAGTGGGGGATGCTGGATACGCACTGGAGCAATGGCTGATGACACCCATCAGAAATGCATACACACCCGAACAAAAACTCCATAATGATGCACATGCACAAACACGAATCATAATAGAGCATGTGTTTGGGATGCTCAAGTCATGGTTCTGGTGCCTGGACACATCCGGTGGAGCCTTGCAGTTCTCAACTACATGTACCCAAATTGTCCATGTATGTGCCATGCTACACAATATGATCCTGCATAAACAGCTGCAGCAGGAACAACACGGGGCAGGGCCACACAGCCCCCCACAACTGCCAAGGCCTGCACAGTCACAGAGTGACTCACAGGAGGAACAACCTGAGCCTGCTCCAGTAGGCAGAAGGAGGTATGCCCAGTATGCCCTGGGCCTTGGCCAAGAGGCAATGCATAGCACATGCACTGACACAGTAGGGACCCAGGGAATGACACCTCTCTCCGACTCGCATATACAGTAAAAGGGATGCCAAACATGACACTACCTGTGCTCAACGTTGTATAGGGAGTGTACAATGTGCATCCAACATAGGCAGCCCTGCATCACCACCCTCAATACTGGGACACCCACAAGGTAAGTGACGCACACTTGCCAGTTGGTGGGGGCACATACACAACAACAGTCACAGCCAGCAGGAAAGGTGTACGAAAACACAAACAAATGATGTACTATGGCCTCTGAATGACCCCCATAGGTAATCCCTACCCCAGCCCTACACAGACAGACTACAGCAGGCCAGTCAGTTGTGAAGACTAGGAAGTCAGAAACTGATATGTAGGGAGGGAAAGCTATGATCTGTTGTACACTGGTATGCCTCTAGCCAGCACAATAGGTAAGGCTACAGACTGAAATGGTGTACCCGACATACCAGTACAGTCCTAGCAAATGTGTAAAAGTGTAAGGTGTGCCCCACCATCCCATGTACACTTATGCTAACAGTCAGGTGTGCCCCCCCCACCCTTGTGTAGAAATGTAGAAATGGTTTGGTGTCCCCCCCCACTAAGCAGAAATGTAGCAGCAGTCAGTGCCAAATGACCCATGTATACCCTGCAGACACAGCATGCTACCTGTTGGTGTACAGCACAAAGGTCAGCACTGCAGTACAAACCACCTGGACTTGATCCACACATACAATATAGATGTCCATACTTTGCATGCTCGCACACTTAAACACAAGAAGGCCATGTCAGCAAACAAGAGTGGACCAGACATATCTGGCAGTTGCAGTTCTCAGGCAGACACATGTCAGTATGCACCACTCCTGCCTTGCATGCACAGTGGATAGGAATACAGACATATATGTAAGGACAACTCACTATATTAAGCAATAGGTAGACGGACATAGATGTGTTGAAGAGGGTGACTGTGACAAGGAGACATCTGGGCCTGTCCCACCCAGCATACAGCCAAAGGGCCCCAAACACATGAGGCGCAGGTGTCATTCACTGCAGATACTAACTACCAGTATCTGTCAGCATGACGGCAAGTTGCATGTGCCAGATGTGACATGACTGTACAAGGAAGATGTCACCTAGTAGCTGTATACACGTACCTGTGGCATATGACCCTGTGTGTGCCCGCATGTGGCATGTGAACCCCAACATGAATGTGTTACGGCCCATGCACACACTGCCCTCCCCATAGCAGTATCATGACAAGCCTGCTGAGGTCATCCAATGTGAAATACACCTTTGGAGGAGCTGATCTCAGTAATCCCCATGGCGCGTTCCATAACTGTGTACTGCTGTACTGATAAACTAGTTAGGTAGCAGTCCTAACCTCAGACTTAGTAACTGTGTGAGTGTGTGTATGTGTGCATGTCTCGGTCTCTGGCTGTGAAGAGAAAAATGCTTTCTAGGCTACTCACACCCAGTACAGTCCATATACACAACATTGGAAAGGCTGCAGATGTCACGCACCTAGAAATACACCTCTGTGGAAATCATAGCGCAGTAATCTCCGTAGCGTGCCTTGTAACTGCATACTGCTGTAGTCTGATAAAGTAGTGAGGTAGGTGTTCTAACCCCAAACCTGGCCACTGTGTGTGTGTGTGTGTGTGTGTGTGTGTGTGTGTGTGTGTGTGTGTGTGTGTGTGTGTGTGTGTGTGTGTGTGTGTGTGTGTGTGTGTGTGTGTGTGTGTGTGTGTGTGTGTGTGTGTGTGTGTGTGTGTGTGTGTGTATGTGTGTGTATCTGATTGAGTAGGGAGCAATGTTTTTAGGCCACTCACACCCCATACAATACACATACTTGACTTTGCCAAGGCTGCTGATGTCATGCACCTAGAAATACACCTCTGTGAAAATCATAGCCCAGTAATCTCCGTAGCGTGCCTTGTAACTGCATACTCCTGTAGTGTGATAAAGTAGTGAGGTAAGTGTTCTAACCCCAGACCTGGCAACTGTGTGTGCGTGTGTGCGTGTGTGTGCCTGACTGAGTATGGAACAATGTTTTTAGGCCACTTACACCCCATACAATATGCATACTTGACTTTGTCAAGGCTGCTGATGTCACACTTCTAGAAATACACCTGTGGGAAAGTCATAGCCCAGTAATCTCTGCTGAGCATCCTGTAACTGCGTACTGATGTAGTGTGGTGTAGGACTGTGGTAAGATTCCATCTCTACCCATGGCAGTTCTGGATGTTTTGTGTGTTGCAATGGCTGTGTATGGAGCAATGCATCATAGGCTACTCACTCGCAGCACATTTCAAATGCCCTACATTGGCAATCTTGCTGATGTCTTCCAATGTGAAGTAACACTTTGGGGAGAAAGTTCTTTAGTAATGCCTGTGGTGCGGCCTATAACATCTCTATACTGTGGTGTGATATAGACATCAATCAGGGGTTCTATACTCACACATGTTATGTGTGTGTCTCACTGTGTGTGAAGGGAGCAATGCACTTTAGCCTAGTCACTTGCAGTACAGTTGAGACACCCTACTTTGATAAAACTGCTGATGTCGTTCAATGTGCAATACACCTTTGGGGAAGGAAGTATCCAGCAATCCCTATGGTGCATCCCATAACAGCTCCATACTGTAGTGTGATATAGACCTCAATCAGGGGTTCTATACCCACTCATGTCAGTTGTGGATGTTTTGTGTGTGTCTCACTGGCTGTGTAGGGAGCAATGCATTTTAGGTTAGTCATTTGCAGTACAGTTGAAATGCCCTACTTTGGTAATCCTGCTGATGTCATTCACTGTGAAATACACCTGTAGGGAAACAGTACTCTAGTAATGTTAGTGGCGTGTACTATAACTGCGTAGTGTAATAAAATAGGTAGGGGCTCTACTCCCAGACATGAGAGGTGTGTGTGTGTTTGTATCCTGTGTAGAGGTGAGTGTGTGTCAACTGTGGGCATTGTGGAGGGGGTTTTGCTAATTTAGTTTATGGTGACCCTGCTATATATCACAGTGTCATCCATACAGGGATAACAGATGTAAATTAGCTGGGAGGCTGGGGTGCAAAGCCATACCTATACATGTGACATCAAGGCCAGACAATCCAAGTTAGCATCCCCACTATTACCCAGAGCACACACTCAACACATGTGTCATATGAACACACATGCTTAGGCACCATGCAATATGTGGGTAGTACACTGCATATTGGCCACTGATAGTAGCTAAGCAGTGATAGCAGAGGGCTACAGAGGGCATGTCACCCTGCTCATCTGTCCAATATGCACGTACATGCAGACATTGCACCTCTACCATGTTCCCCAATGGACACCTGCACCACCTGTGGTGCCTTCGCATGTAACTCACAACGGACATACCATGCCTGCCAACATGTCCTACATGGACAGATGACACTGACATCAGGGAATGCTATTGGCATGCCATCAATGTAAGTGAAGGGTAAACCTGCTGCCCAGTACCAATCCCTGCCACAAGTGGGCAAGACTGGCACATCCGATGATAATCTGTGTTCACAACATGGGCCAGACACCCCAGGTACTGTTCCACATGTCACTGTACATGCATGTGGGAGGTGTGCACATCACAGACACCATCCATGTCATAGACTAAGGAACACATACATGGCATGTGGTGTACAGCATTGGCCACACACAATAGTCACCAAGGTGACTGGAAGGGGGATGCAATACCCACCTGTGTGGGCAAATGTAGTAAATACAGGCCTGAGCCACAATGCAGACCATTGTCATGTGGCCTGATGCCAATTTATACCCATCATCTTCCCTTGTACAGCCTGCTGGCACAGTTGAACACCACACACCTGTGTAAACATGCACCCATGCATGTCAGAACTGGCACCCTGTGTGTTCGTGTGTGTGTGTTGTATGGTGCGTATGTCCACATCCACACTCACTACAACCCCCCAGGGCATACTGAAGCATGCTGTCTGATGTGTGACATTTCCTCATACTCTTTGCACATATGGCCTCCATATGACCTGTGTGGTGCATGTGATACCTGCACATTGATGTGTTGTTGCAATCCCACTCATGACAAGTTGCACTCCTGGCCCTGCCAAGTCTGTCAATGTGTGTGCGTCCCTGTGTGAGTGTGCCTGTCTTGATACTGGCACCTGTACATGCAGACAGGCGTGTGTATGACACCTACCATATATCTACTGTATCCCTGTTGCAGATATCACTAACCCTCACATATATGTTCTGAGTGCTCCACATTAGGTAACCTATGTGGTGTGTCCAATAACTGCATCGAGCTGTGATAGCACTACGTAGTTGTCAGGGGTTTGATAACCTGTGCTGGTAGGTGTGTGTCATGAACATGCTTCAGTTTTACACTCCCACCCCTCCCTGACATGTATTTGCCTCTGTCTGCCTCTCCCACTCCCTCTCTGATGGATGTGGGGACCCATACCTGCCTTGCTTAGGCAGCAGCATGTGTATTTTATGTGATGCTCATGATTAGCTGATGGTCTCTGCACAAATTGCAGCCCTACCCTAGCTGATTGCATGTGGAACAGCTGTGGTAACAATCCCGTAGCCAATTGCATGGAAACACATTCTAATACCTAGAGACCTCATGGTGGTGTTGGGCCTTTTCAGTCACTGTGAGCAGGAACTAGATTATTTGTTTGCCAAACGGCATCCCTGATAGATTGTGGATTCACCTCCAACAACATACACTGTGAAAACAGACCAACAAACAGGAGGGGGGTGTGCCTGACCTGACTACAGACTGTAAGTGCTGCTATACTGCATTTCGATTAATGTTGGATTAATAGTGCTTGTCTGGATATGCCTGTCATACATGTAGTCATACCTGCCATGTCAGTTCCATGTATATGAAGGAAGAATCCCCATCTGCAGGGACATCTGCAGACTGGACAGTGTTGTGCCTATGGTTTCATGTGTTATCTACAGTGCATCCCTCTGTGGAATGCAGATGGTAGTGTGAGGATTGCAGTCTGTAGATTGTGAAGGTCATGACTGTTACTGACTTCATATCCCTCATAGGACATATGTTGCAACAAACACTGTTACAATGGAAAAAATGCAAGGTTATCACAGCAGCATGTCTGTACTGGCCCTGTGTATGTGCTGTTAGCTACACCACTGTCAACGTTTGTACATATGGCGTGCATGAAGTGGTGCATATGTGCTGTATGCCATAAATAGTGTCATCATATCTGATAACAAGCTAGTGATATATCAGACTGCTACACATATCATGTACAGTAGGGGGTTTATTTCATGACATAAGCTGGACATTCTGTGGATGTTTGTACAGTACTGAGGTTTGTGTAGTGATGGTGAATGTCGGCAATGTGTGTATTGTTAATATGTACTTTAGCCAGTGTACAGACTGTGGTAGATGTCATTGTCCTACATCCCTGTCTATCAGATGTTACATGCTACTCCACTGTATGGTACAGTTTTGCCGTACATGTTTGTAGGGCCATACAACACATGTCCAAAACCACAGACAGCCATCAGACCAAACTGTGTAGCAGCCCAGTATATGTAGGAACATTCTGTGACTGGCACATATGAGGATGGTGTAGAACAGATAGTCAATATACTGTAATATTATACCAGCCTACCATATGTGGCTGTGGCTGTGTTCACATTGGTTGTGGTAATGCACTGTCACACAGGTGTAACTTACCCTGTGCTGTGACATGGCTGTTGAGCCTGCTATATATGCAAGTGCATGTGCATTCCCCCATACAAGATGTAGGCCAGTGTTGAGCCAGTCTGCCTGTAGCCTGCACAGTGCATTGTTACATGCCTAGCAGTGTAGTGTACTTAACCAGTGGGATGTCATGTGCAGATACTTGGCAGATGTACTGCTGCCGGGCCTCCCTTAAATGTCAGATATGTCAGCCAGCCAGTGGGATGCTGTATAGATGTATGTCAATATCTAGTGGGTAGTATGTGTTCATGGCACCCCTGTACCAGCAGTCATTATGTGTCAGGCCAGACAGGAGTGCGTGACTCCAACACCTATGGTGCCAAATGTATACCAGTTGTAATGTGTTATACCCATCTACATGGCTGTCTACATCCATATTGTCAGGCCCGGTGCACATGTAGTGCACTAATGGAATATGTGCATACCTCTGGACTATACAGGGTGTGTCCGAAGTTCCATATAAAGTGGCAAATATCTCTGCTGCACTCCACTGGGGCATTGCATGCTAGCAGTGGTACATTACAATGATGTCCATAGGATGTTTGTCAGTAGCCAATGGCACACATGTTATAAGCAGATGTCAGCATCCACACACACCATGTCTGTGAAGACAATCCCAATGACAGTAGCAACAGGCTTGTAATATACCTGCTATACATACTTGATATCCCCTTGCACTATGACATTGAGCCTGTAGGGGCTGGGGTACGGCTACATTCCATGCATATGGTGGAAATATATGTACACATACCAATCTAGATAGCCATCTATATATATATATATATATATATATATATATATATATATATATATATATATATATATGTATATATATACAAATATATATATATATATATATATATATATATATATATATATATATATATACACACATATATATATATATATATATATATATATATATATATGAGATGACACGCGTACTACATTGAATTACCACTGCCATGGCAAGAACCCGCTATAAATCCCTACAACATGTTTCTGTGGTCCCTTTACATTTTCTGTATGACGGACATCTGTCCTGTGTGTGGGCATCAGTGATACAGGTAGCAGGTAGGAAGACCTCTCACAGGAGTACATGCACACTCAGAGCGGACACATTTGTAGGGGGCTCAGGAACTACAGACAGACTGTGGGTAGAGTTGTGTAATGCTCTGCATAGTACTGGTGTTACAGGGTGTGTTTGTGTACATACTAGTGTACCTTGGAATGCAGTCTGTCTGTATAGGTCACTACTGTGGGCCTACCTCTTGCTGGGCAGAGATATTTATATCATTTGATGTCCGTCCACCACACAAACCCTGTATCAGACATGACACTGGCAGTGTGTGTGTTGCATGCTACCAGTACATGGCTACATCCATGTCTATATCTAACCTCAATTCCCTGACTAAGAATATGTTGCAGACTATCCTGTAACACCAGCACCTTGGTTGTGTATGGCAACAGTGTTCCACATATATGCCTGTATTCCAGCCTCTGTTACCCATCTACATACCCAACTCTGCACATTTGTCATGCTGTCGGGGGTTGTGCTGTATTGGGCTGTGAGTATATCACACTGCCATTGCAGCCATTAGTACACTGCTGTTGTATCCCCTGCACATACACTGGGGCCATATATATGTGGTGTCACCTACACAACACATGTACACCCTTATGCACTGCAGAGGCCAGTGTATGTAACAGTGGTATATGGTCTTGTATTATTGAGTCAAAGTGGGAAGCATCATAAATGACCTAGGCTGTTACAAATGTGGGGGTATCAGGGGTGAGCTGCCACAAGGTATGTGGATGTGCAATTCCGTATACTCCACCTATATTGCAACTACTAACATGACTTGGGGTACTGCAAGCCTATTGCCCCCTGCAATGCAGACTGTTCTGTGCATTATGCCTTGATATGTTCTGGGTACAACCCATTGGATAACCCAATGACTTTACCTCCTATGGAGATTGTACAGCGTGTAGTTAGAGAATACTGAATTACACACCTGCAGTACATACTGTTGACTGTGTGGTACCCTGTGGCCCAGTCTGTCGGCATTATTGTACATTCTGAAGGGCTTGGCTTGGACTGCAGCAGTTGTGAACCTTTGCAGACTACTGTATAAGTGTAACTGTTTCACAGTTGCAGTACTCCGTTTATATGGTTGTTAGTATTGGAACAGCTATATGATATAGCATATAGGACCATTATGGTACACAATTAAAGTAGTCCCATGTCTGCAAACCTGTGTGTGGTGTCTGTACTATGACCATTCTATGGGTATATGTTGGAGGCAATGATTGACATTTGTATGTTTAGCCCATACAGTGTCTAGTTGTTCAGGTGTTAACTACATGCATATTGACTGTTCCATATTGTGTGCACCTCCTACATACGTATCTGCCTGTACATATATCTGTGTGTGTATGTGTAGTCACATGTAAATCTCTCTCTCTCTCTCTCTCTATATATATATATATATATATATATATATATATATATATATATATATATCTACACACACACACACACACACACACACACACACACATATATATATATATTTATATATATACATATATATATATCACACACACACACACACACACATATATATATATATATATATATATATATATATATAGATATATATATATATATATATATATATATATATATATATATATATATATATATATATGTATATCTGTACCAGCATATATGTGTATGTGTATCTGTATCCTGGGGACGTCCATGGCTATAGAGAAAAAACTAAGCCAGCAACAAGTGAGCCATGAAAAAATTGGTAGTTTATTAAAACTACTTAAGACTTCATAAAAAGCTTAATTAACAGACCGGTTTCGGCCTGGATTTAACCTGGCCTTCTTCAGTGTATAACAGAAAAAAGCTTACCAAGTAAAAGAAGTCATATATAGTAAATCAAAGCATTTGATTGGCTGACAAGGCACATCCAAGTCATTAAACCCATGAATATTCATGTTACACAAAGCAATATTTATGCATCACAAAAATTTCACTCATAAATATTCATTAAGCCCTGGATTGAATAGGGCACCAAGTTTGGTAATCCATTTCTTTTCTTTTGCATCAAGTTTCTGATGCCAACCAGATTTATGAGTTCGATCACCAATGAGTTTGTTAATGATAATAAAATGAAACTGAGCTGTTTGATGTATAAGTGTGTGTTTATATAATGCATTGGAAGTCCTTTTACATTTAATGTCACTCAAGTGTTCTGACATACGTAACCTAAAAGGCCGAGAGGTCTGACCTATGTAGAAAGAGTGGCAACTACAACAAGCCATGTAAATAGCCCAGTCAGTGTTACAGTTGGCAAAAAATCGAATGTCAAATACTGTGCTACTGTTTCTGCTACTGAATTCTTTGGATTTCAAAATATGTTTACAGTTAATGCAATGACCACAAGGGAAACAGCCAATAAGTTTGTCACCCAAAATAGTGGTCTGATATAACTGAGGTAGTACAGAATCAGAATGATGTTTGTAGTGATTAAAATGTGCTGCTAAGTTTTTTCCTTTATGAAAAGAAAAAGAACATACATTGGGAATTATTGTATTGATGTTACCATCCGCCTTCAATATGTTCCAATTGTCATTGACAATATCCATAAATCTGTTAGTGTTTCTGCCAAATGTAGTGGTAAAACGTAATATATTTTTTGACAAAGATTTCTTCTTGTACGTCAATAGATCATGTCTATGTAGACCCGAAGCATAGTTTTGGGCCATGGTAACATACCCTGAACTGTAACCCCTATTCCTGAATCTATGGTATAGATCCAGAGAGTGATGTTTAAAACTAACATCATCCGAGCAATTACGTCTGATTCTGATAAACTGTGATTTAGGAATGTTTCTGGCTATATGTTTTGGATGATAGCTGGAGGCATGGAGTAAGGTGTTATATTGGGGAAACTTCCTATATACTTCAGTATTCATGGTATTATCCTGATTTCTTGTTACCAAAACATCCAAGAACGTTATGGAGTTCTGGTCATAAGTAATAGTAAATTGTATTCCCCATTTGTTGTCATTTAAATATTCCATAAATTCACGAAGATACTCGATGTCTGATCTCCACACCATCCAGCAATCATCCAAATACCTCTGCCAGATATCAATCTCAGGCAAAAACAAATTATGGGTATCATCATATATCAGAATCTCTTCAATGTAAGCCATAAATAGATCAGCATATATGGGGGCAAAAGATGCCCCCATCGCTGTACCTTTGATCTGTAAATAACATTCCTTATCATAAAAAAAGACATTTTTCGTAAGTACATGCTCGGTGAGATTAATCAAAAAGGTGTTGAAACCAGGTTGATACATATTTGATTTGTAAAGCCAATATTCAATGGCATCAAGACCAGCCCAATGAGGGATGTTGGTGTATAGTGAACTTACATCTAGAGTGCATAACCACCAATTCTCCTCTAACTGCATGTCATTAACAATGCTTAAAAATTGGGTGGTGTCCTGTATCCTGGATCTAACCCATGATAGTAATGGTTTTAAATACCTAGTCAAGAATTCAGAAAGGGGCTCAGTGAGTGATCCTATACCCGATACAATGGGCCTACCTGGTGGATGTAAAGGATCCTTATGTATCTTTGGCAAAAAATAAATAAATTGTCTAGCAGGATCAGTGATAGTTAAGTGACTTAAAGTTTTGGTTGTTATAATCCCATTGTCGACCGCAGAATGCAAAAAATTATCAATTTGTTGTTTAAACACAGAGGTGGGGTCGAGTGGCATTTTGGTATAATATCGAGCATCACCCAATTGTTTGTGAGCCTCGATGTCATAATCACTCCAATTCATCACCACCACCGCTCCACCTTTATCTGCATGAAGAATAACAAGATCTTTATTTTGTGCTAGTTCGTTTAGACAAGACAACTCATTGTCTGTCATATTATTCGGCATAGGTTGACAAGTATTAGACTCAAAATGTAAATCACTGAGTACACTGCATAAAAAGAGATTTACAGAAGGATGCATAGGAGGTGTAAATGATGAGGCATGATATTTAAAAATATCCATTTGTTGCTGTTCTTCTTCCCCCTTGTCCTGAAAAAACAATTTAAGGTTAATGAGTCTACAAAATGTAAATAAATCCTGTGCAAAGGTGTCTTCAGGCACAAAAAAGCCAGGTATAAAAGATAAGCCTTTATTCAATAAAGATGTTTGTTCAGGTGTTAATACAGTGCTAGAGATGTTACAAACATTGTTGGCAACAACATAATTTACTTGTTCGTTAATACTTCCATCAGATTCTGTAGACTTGTAACCCTTCTTGTGTTTCCTGCCTCCTCTCCTCCCTTGGTGTTGCCTAAAGGGGATGTGTAATTTTTACGTTTAGGAGTGGGGGACTCCATGGTGTGGTGTGTTTCTGTGTCAGTACCTGATGATGTATCATAATTAGTGGAGTCAGTATGATTACCACGTCCTTTTAAAATGGAACGTGGACGTTTCCTTTTGGAACTGGGTGTATTTTTGTTGTGCATCTCTTGAAATCTTACATGTCTAGTATATTTAAAGGGTTGCCCCCTCTCATAATTGGACAGATCACAAGAAAATTTTTTGAGTTTTCTTTCTTTGAGATGAGTATCAAAGTTTAACAAATCAGAACTGAGTTTGGATAATGATGCAGAAAAAAATTTATCATTCTGATACTGATTACAATCATCTATTAATTGTAACACCTTGGAAGTTTCTTTATCAATAATCCTAGTGTAATATTTGGACAGAGATTCAACAAACTTCATTGAGCATTCTTGTTGAATGGATAACCATTCCGTAGTTAAAATATCATCAGGGTCAGCTACTAGAGGTTGAATTTTGACCGTCAAACCCCTAGGACTAATGCCTTTAGCCAAATAAGCTTTGAGTAATTTAAGGTGCCAAACAAAGGATCTTAATGTTTTCATGTTTTTGTTTAAATCGTTAAATAGTTTTTCACATCGTTGTTCCGGCTTCATGGAACTAGTATTTACTGAACCTTCAGAAACATGACCAATGCCAAAAGGTGCAAGGTCATCCTTATCGGATGATAAATCCAAAAATATTTTATTTAAATCCATTATTGGTGTGAAACCAATAATATATTGATATGAAAACAACCACGCCCTGTATTAAAGAAAAGGACAAAAAATAATAATCGGACAATAATGGCAATATTTCAGTTTGTGCAATATTGTACAAATAATAGCCACGTCCAACACAGGACAATAATGGTATAAAAAGTCAAATTAAGGTAAATGAATACTGTGACAATCCAATACACAGTATCAAACCACTTTTAACAGATCAAATGTTGAGCACCTTAAATATGGAAAAGTTTTTATGCTAGTATAATCAGGACAATAATATATAATTTTAAAGGTCCGAGAGACAAAACCGAAAAAATTATTAGTAATCAGACCCTGAATGATATAAGCAGCCCAAGTAATAAGGACAGATTATATATATTATGTCATCCAAGAGAGTGCATTTATAGTACTTAGAACAGATATGGTCACGAATATCCAATAAACAATATGACCAAGATATTTATGTATAGACTACTGAATAATATTGGGAAATGTGACAAATAGCCAAAAGCTTTTGGCCAAAATATATAGATAATATGCAGCTAGTATACTAGTTCAAAAACCTAAGTGAAAATTCACATAAGCTTAATTATTGATGTTATTTCAACATATACAATATTTAAAGATTGATTCAAACTAATATATAGCATTGAAAAATCAAAACGCATGTACACATAATCCCAAAAGGGTCATATGAATATGTACATATAAAGCATACTTCGAGTATACTCTCATATTATCCCCTAATTAGTTCCGTTAACAAAAATACTGTCCAGCTAATGTTGAAACATTTATTATAGTACCTTTGGAACAATTGTATAAGAGTAGAAATGTATGCATCATATAAAGTTCTGACAATTTTGTACAATCCTAAGCCAACAACAAAAGTCGCCAGCTAATGTTAACCATGAATGTAATAAAAAGCACTTGTCCAGGAACGATCATAATTTCCCACAAATGTACAAATTGAAGACTAATGTAATGTCCAATAGTATTCAAAAGTAAAAAAGAGAGTTGTATCCCTACTCATAAATTATGGACATATGATGAGATTGCAGAAAAAACATAATAATAATGTTCAAGCACAGTAATCACTTTCACAGTTCAAGGTCTGATGTCCAGCGACCTAATAAGTCCCACTGCCCGTTCCTGTAGGTGGTAATACTTCCGGCGGCCAGATAGTCAAAGTACGTTGCAAAAACAAAAAAATCAAAATAACCCCCAAAAGTTAATATATTCTCATTTGTCACAATCACGATAGAACTTCAATTACATACGCCAGTTGGTATCGCCAAATGATAGTAAAAGTTCCCAAAGCAGTCAAACAGATGCGACGCCCAAAGAAACCACTGCACCCCACAAAAAAAGGGTTGGTTAAATTCGTTGAGTGATATATCCTCACGAAAAAGAAATGTCAGTAAGCGCCCACATCAACACACACTTAATTTCCAATTTCACGTAGTTATAGATGGCGTCCATGGCTTCCACATATTACATGTCCTGTGGAAGGAGGAATGTACTTGGTAGAGTATTGCAGGATGCAGGTGTTTGGCTGTGGGTGGATGCCTATTTGTACAAGACGTATAGTGTGTGGGCCTTCTCAACCCCAACAACAGAGCATGTTGGCATTGGTGTATTTGTCAATCTGTAACTGCTATCTTCAGATTTATGGCCATATATACCTATATAGATATATTAACCTGCTAACAGATATATAGGTATATGTGCATAGATAGTGATATATATGTATATAGAGGTAGTAAAATAACATATATAGTTGAATACATGTGTATCTATACATATATGGATATGTTGTTTCTGTTAAGGTCACACAATAGTTACACATGCAGACATCTAGATGTTGGTAAACTTCTCTGCACTGTTGCATGACAGGACTGGCTGATATGCTTCTGAAACACTGAATATATGTGTACCTGTCATGGCTTAGTTGTACATCGGTTTGCCTAGAGTGTGCAGGGTCCTTGATTTGAGCCTTGCCAGAGTAGTTTAATTTGTTGCTGGCCAGAACATGTCCCATTGGATAGAGAGTGATTAAGGCACCGTAAAGCAGTTGTAAGCAGGTTTGTGTGTTCTGCCCAGCAACAAAGTAAACAGGTCCTGCAAGGCTCGTAACCAAGACACTGCACACAATACACAAAGTAATTTACCACTAAGCCATGGCAGATATGCATAATCATGATGTGTCCACATACACATCATCCAGCCCAGGTATCTAACACTACAGGGAATGTATTCCACCATGTAGATGTATCTGTGTGTGTATATATATATTCATCATTGAATGGATATCACATATCTATATATGTAGATATAGGTATAGACATATCTATATATATATATATATATATATATATATATATATATATATATATATATATCGAAACCAATCCAGTAGCAATAAGCAGCATAAAAAATGTTTGTAGAGTAATCCACCAGTCTCAAGTATCAGCAAATAAATCCAAAGAACGAAGTTAAAAACGACTTAATTTATTTTGCAAAGAACAGAACAAAAACGTAAGCGCTTTCACGGGCTTCCCCGCTTCATCAAACGTATCAACTGACTAGCTCAATGGCTCCCATATATATAGATAATTCAAAACGCTTAATTGATCAATTAAGTAAAAGTAAAACCTTGTGCATTAAAGTGCTAGTGCAAACAAACCATTAAAACATAATATAAAAAAATACAGTACAGAATATAAAAAATGCAATCAGAGCATGTAATAAGTGTGATCAAACACTACTCCCTTTTCGTACATTGAAAGTGCAATTAAATAGCAGAAGCGGACTCAAAATGCTTATACAAACATCCCCATAAACTGTTGTCTATTGCTACGTTGTATTGACATAGTATAAAAATGCAGTACAGGACATAAAAAATGCAATACAGGATATAAAAATGCAGTACAGGATATAAAATGCCTGTAAGAAGCATGATCAAACACTACTCGCTTTTCGCACATTAGAAATGCAATTAGATAGCAGAAACGAACTTAAAATGCTCGTACCAACATCCCCATAAACTGCTGGCTATTCCTACGTTATATTAAGCAGCAACAATGAAGATTAATGACTTATACATATGGAAATAAGATATACAAAAGACATAAACAAGCTCTATTACCTTCTTGTACCTTAAAAATACGATTGCAATGCCTAGCTCAAAATATTTGTAAGGACATCACCATACGCTGCTGTCTAAGCACGTATGGTATCTACAACGAAAATTATTAAAATATTGCTCTAGATGTGAGAAAACATATAGCAATCATCAAAATAAATCAGAAATACCAATAAGTATATTTGTGTACGCTAAAATTAATAAGATTATTAAATGTAATGTAAAGATAGTACTATGTTATTATGAGATAAATAAATAAATAAGATAGATAGATAAAATAAATATATAAAGTATAAACCAACAACTAATTATATACAGAGTAATTGTATATAAGTTTCTCATTAGAGGAAACTATTTGTAAGTTATTATACAGTATAATCATGTTGTATAAAATAATGAATTGATTGCTAAAACCATCTGCGTGATATCTAATAAACATATGTACACATTCTATTCTAACAGGTCATCTCAATGTTCTAGCTTTTAAGATTGGTTTAAGTGAGACGGAATAAGATGCATATGAACACATTAATATGGTGGAGGTAAATGCGGTAACTGATAATATTAAAGGGGTGCTACTTGAATGTTTTAATTTGATGATTCTTACTAGAGATCTATTCAACTATTTTTATGTCGAATATCCTATAATTCCACAGATCCATGGCCTACCTAAAATACATAAGCACCCTACTTGTCCTAAGTTTAGGCGATAGTAGCACGTGTGGGTTGGGCCACGGAAGGTATATCTATATATCTGGATCAACAGTTAAAACAAGTATTGGGTCTTTACAAGCATGTACTTCATGATACTGAGCATTTCTTGAAAGATTTTTTCATGTTCACACAAAGTGTTGATAGTGTATCTGATTTGATTTTCGTCACTCTTGATGTCGAATCGCTCTTTACGAGCATTCCTAATGATACAGGCCTCAGTTTGCTTAAAAATTTGCTTATAACAGATGGTCAGATGGAAATTGTGAAAGCAGATTTTTTTATGCCTGTTACTTGAAACCGTGTTAGAAAACAACATATTTCTGTTTTGTGACAAGCTATATAAACAGAAAAGGGGCGTGGCAATGGGCACTAGTTGCGCCAACGCATACGCAACTCTCATTATGGTCTCATGGGAGAAAGATTATTTATTGAACCAACCAGAGATTTTATTCCATAGACGATTTGTTGATGATCTTTTTGTTGTTTGGAAAGGTACAGAGGCAGCTCTTAAAATCTTTCTTGAACGGATCAATTGCTCAAGTACATTTCTAAAGTTTACTATGACATCTTCTCAGTATATGATCAATTTTTTGGACGTTACGATAAATGATAAGATAACTACACAAGTCTTTCGCAAAGCATGTTACTGTCCAGCTTTTTTACATCGTACGAGCATGCATAATCCTATAGTGTTTGGTAACATAGTGAAAGGTCAAGCGCTTAGGCTGGCAAGACTTTGCAATGAAGATCATATATTGAATGTAGAACTACGACTCAAAACAGATTTTCTAGGAAGGGGTTACTCAGACGATGAAGTCGAATATGTATGTAAACAAACTCTCATTAACAGAAAAACCATTGCAAAACCTTATTTTTCCAGTAATACTAATAATACTATAGCACAATTTAATGGTAGTGACAGTAGAGATAATAAGTTAGGTTTAATTTTACCCTACGGCAATAACTTCGATAGAATTAAGGGAGCTATTGATAAATGTTGGGACATCTTATTAGTTGATGATAGGACAAAGGAATTATTAGGTAATAAACCGAAATTTATATTTAGTAACAATAAAACCTTGAAACAACAACTTTGTTACCGTAACAAAACAAGTAATTGTTTTGATTTGGGAAATGTTCCCAAATTTATGGGTACAAAAAGATGCAATAGTTGTAAACAATGTATGTACATAGACAAATCCCGTTTCTATAGACATCCAGAAACGGGACGACTTTGGGAATTAAGGGTCAATGGTTCTTGCAATACGAAGAATCTTGTTTATGTTGCCTATTGTACAATTTGCTACTGTTATTATGTTGGGAAGACGAATCGTACATTTTGTGAAAGAATTAGAGACCATTATTACAGTATAGCAAGAAAAGAGGAGTATAATGCATTGGCAAAGCACGTTATGAAGGAAGGTGAATCCCATGTCTTTATGTTTCAAATTCTCTATGTACAATACATGAATTTAAGATTGGGTAATATTACTAATGATACTGAGTATGCAGAGGTTGAGTGGATCTTTAGGCTGGGTGCCCACAGGGGCCTTGGCCTGAATGATTCCGTCTCACTTCTTACAGGCATTCTTACTGCTTCTTACAGGCATTTTATATCCTGTACTGCATTTTTATACAATGTCAATACAACGTAGCAATAGACAACAGTTTATGGAGATGTTTGTATAAGCATTTTGAGTCCGCTTCTGCTATTTAATTGCACTTTCAATGTGTGAAAAGGGAGTAGTGTTTGATCACACTTATTACATGCTCTGATTGCATTTTTTATATTCTGTACTGTATTTTTTTATATTATGTTTTAATGGTTTGTTTGCACTAGCACTTTAATGCACAAGGTTTTACTTTTACTTAATTGATCAATTAAGCGTTTTGAATTATCTATATATATGGGAGCCGTTGAGCTAGTCAGTTGATACGTCTGATGAAGCGGGGAAGCCCGTGAAAGCACTTACGTTTTTGTTCTGTTCTTTGCAAAATAAATTAAGTCGTTTTTAACTTCGTTCTTTGGATTTATTTGCTGATACTTGAGACTGGTGGATTACTCTACAAACATTTTTTATGCTGCTTATTGCTACTGGATCGGTTTCGATTTATTTCTTGTTCGGGGTTATTTGTGTGTGGATATATATATATATATATATATATATATATATATATATATATATATATATATATATATATATATATATATATATATACAAGCCAGTACATACTGATATGCATAGATACGCATACAGCCAAAGATATATAAGTATATATCTACATGTCCACAGATAGACAGCACTAAGAATGCATATATGTTAGCATTTATATGGCTCACCTATCAAAGGGAGAAGTCCATGTGTCTGAAGACTAGTAGGCCTATAGTATATTCCCAATATTGCACAATCCTGCAGTACATGCATAGAATGTGCAATGAGCGAATGTGAGTATGCGTTCACTCATTGGAGAGTAGGCAATTTAGTTGTGGATGCCACTATAGTGCGGATGGGGAATAATTGCCTATCCCCACTGTAATGCATACTAGGGGTTCGTATATCACAGTAGGGTGGTTGTGGGGGGCCTGACCCCCCCAGAAGGGGGGTGCAGGGAGTCATGCACCCCGCCAGTATGATATGTATTCCAACTTGCAGTTCGAGTGTCAGTGAAGGTGCCTGTAGAACTGCAGTTCTCTTAACTGTGGTGCAGTATAAAACGACGGGTTAGTCTTTTCTGTTTGTAGAAAGGGCCTTTCAAAGGAATGATTGTCTCCCTGTCAAAGGTGAACACATATATATCAATATAGGCATATATGGACATACATCTGTAGATGGAACTGGAAACGTAACCACAACATATATGTCCACATGCTGCATTGATGGGTTTGAGAGACCCAAACAACATACATCTGACATGGATAGGTACCCCCCTCAGCCAAATATGTCTGGCCTGCAATACACTGCCAACCTTAGCAGATCCCATAAGCAGGACCCTACACGACAAGGGCAGTGCATGTTAACAGTACTCAATCCCACCTGTTGGATGTAAGGCTGGCATTACTAACATATCATGCAGTACAGTCAAGCGACATGTCATGGTTGGGGGAACCCCCTGGGCAGGTGCATTAAGTAGCTGGGATCCCTCATACAATCCAATAGCCCTACACCTGACAAAGGTTTCACCAATGTTGGTAAGGACATCCACATGCCCACCGTGTCAGCTGGGAGCTACCACCTACATGGAACATACCATCAATGAACCCATGGCCAATATCACTGGTTATCTCAACACACAGGACCCTGCCAATGTTGGACCTGTCAAAGGCAGAGAATACAACCTGAACCCCATATACCTCCTCAACCCATACATGTCAGGTGTAGAGGAGGGTTAGGAGGTGCACAATGATTATGTACATCATAGCAGCCTTTTGAATACCATCCTGCTTGTAGGAATGTGTGTCGTTGTTACGGGATCTACCTCTGTTCACAGGATATGTTTCCACCAGGACTGCTTGGCATTTGCCAACATACCACAAGCGCCATCCTGCGGGCATACAGTCCTTCACAGGTCATAGATGTATCAATGCCCTCCTCCACACTGTTGAGGTGTGCAGCACTACTGGGGTTGCTATAACTCACTGGGTATGGCTGTTGTGGACACGACTGCCATAATTGCAGTTACTGTTGTATCTATCCCCCCACATAGCTGTCTGTAATACTGTACAGTGTATGGAATCAGGTTGTTAGTTGTTGTCTACACCATTCACAGTAGTTGAGTGCCTCACACCCTTCTAAGGGTAGGGCTATGCCACCAGCATTGGCACATACATGTTACTTAGGTAAGGATTGCAGTGGAGTTGGGAGAGGGACATACACCCTGCTGTTAGCATGTTCAATGCCATCCACATTGCAGACCACATATATACCACTGCGTGGTTGTGCCTATGCTGTCTTGGTGGGATTACATGTGCAACAGATGTGTTACCTGCACGAGGACATACCACTATCTGTACAGTCCTGTACCTGTACTGCATCCTGACCAAAGGCATTGTGTGTTGTACCCAGCCATGACATGTGTACCACCCACTACACTCACTGATGTCCACTGTAGAAGGTCTGCTGACACCACTGCACCCATCAGCCATGTGGCACATGGACAAACACAACACAATCTGAACAGATACTGGTGACAACAATACAACATTGCTAATTAAAGCTAGGATGCATCATGGCTGCACAGCTACACCTTCCAAGATATTAACATTTCACTTTACTGCTGACAACATGCTTACACACCATTCCATTGCTAAAATGTTGTACATTCACCCTGTGCATAAGAACCATGTTAGCTTGTCCCTGCATCAATGTTATGGATGTCAGGTAGTGGCACAGGTATCATCATATGCACAAGGTGTGTTGTTGGTTTGCCAGAGGCCTAGGCTGAGCCATACAATTGACAACATGTGTGTGTGTGAGGGGGCTGAGTATTGTTATGGGCCACTGGTGATGTGTGTGCAGGTATGTGGTTGCCCTAGGTCCGTTGCTTTTGTGTGTGTGTCTGCATGCACACAGTTCCTCCATGTGGCTGCCCTCTACAGGGACTTGTGGGACAGCTGCAGACTGTACCTGGCAGGGTTTGCAGTTCACCGTCTCTGGCCATGGACATGGGACCAGTGCCTGTCAGGGGTGCTACAGGCAGTATCAGGTACAGAGCCAGATTGAGTACTGCCCCCCAAGTTTGACAGACATCCACTGGATCCAGGTCCCTCATTAGACTAGCCAGGGCCACATGCATGTGGTCTGCTCTGATGGGTTGTGGACAGCTCCCCACAGTGCTGGGGCTGGTACTGCCACCACAGGAATGGCTGTGAATATTTGAACATCCACAGTGTCCTCCAGCTGCTGGTGCTGCTGGCATACATCCACGTGGCCATCACAACCATCCCGCCCTGTCCTGATGCATGGACATGACATTTTGGATGAGTTCCAATGTCTCACCCCACCGTCTATCCATGACCTTGATGTAATTATGGATGGCACCTGCTAGGTCACAGATGCTGTCAGTTACAGAGGTGTGATGAGCCCTCTGTGCCCTTAGACCCTGCCTGGTGTACCATTCCATTCATGCCTCTGCCTCCATGACAGTCTGGAACATGCATGTGGTTGAAATAGGGGTTGCATGTCTGCCAGGTGCATAATGTCCAACAGTGCCCCTACTAGCATCCCTGTAGATCTGCCTATGTCATACCCCACCAGACATCTGGCTATGGCTGCTGTGTCCTGACACATATGCCATAGTTACCACACTGTCCTAGCTAGCCCATGCCATCCATAGGCTGTCCCTCAGCTAGGGCCAATGGTGATGAGGTGTGCAGAGGCAGTGTGACTATGTGTGTGGATGGCGTGGATATGTGTGAGTTGTCAATTGGTGGCCCAGCTGCAGCCCCTGATGACCCATCCTGTGCCTCAACACACCTATCTTTATGGTCACTGTCAGTGTCAGTGACATCAGATTCCCTGCGGGGGGACCCAGCCCCACCTCGCCACCTGTGAGGGGAAAACAGGGAACAGACTGTAAGACCTGTACAATGCCGCTAAACACTAAATACACACACACACACACACACACACACACACACACACACACACACACACACACACACACACACACACACAGAAACACACACACAAGTGTGCAGACATGGCCACACACACAAACATACACACAAACAGTCGACGTACATGGCAACCCATACAGTACACCAGACAGCACCTACAGACAGCTCCTGCAACTCCATAACACACACAATAGCAGGTGATGGTGCAGTACAGTATCACACACATACCTTTGAATACACACATGTCAGCATGCAGGACATATGGGGCTGAACAGCATGCAGTGCAACTGTAGTCAATCCACGTTATCAACATTATACATCGCTGTGATGCATGGCTTCTGTTTGTAGGTGATGACCCTCCCCCTGGAACCCACAGCACCCATGTCCACAGCATTGCTGTGCATCCGTTCAGCACCCTGGCATGTACTGTGCACCATACCTCATGGGTGTGCACATCATTGCAGGATGTGTCTCTGTGTGTCAGGTGTGTTTCCATTGCTGCTCACAGCCTCTGTGTGCTCCTGGATCATGAGTGAATATCTGTTTAGTGACTGTTTGATGTGTATTCACAAAAGACATCATCAGTGGTGCATATATGAGTGATAGATTACCATTAGACCAACCACACAGACATTGTACTGTACCTATGGTGAGTGTAGAGACCATTATTGGCCATGATTGGGCCCTGGATGATGTTGCCCATGGTACACAGATGTTTATTGGTGAGTACTGTTCTATTGGTCCTGGGGCCTACATATGCCTAGCCACAGGGGTTCCTTGCCATGCACCACCCACTAATGTTATTCCCCTGTGCCCCTGTCAGGCTGTGGCACACACATGCTACCCAGGGTGTATTCCCCATTCCCCATCCACTTGGCAAGTGCTTTTGTCAAGAGGCCCAATGAGTAGCATTGCCTGACATGTATGGGTAGTCTGTTCCAGAGTGTGGTTATTCTCCAGGACAGGGCCCTATCCCTCCAGTATGTTCTGTGTAATGTGCTGATTAGGTTTTGGACCCTGGAGTGTGTGTTAGCAAAGGGAGTGGGATGTCATTATATGTAACATGTTCAACTGCTCTGTGTATGACATAGCTGGGTATGTTGTGCAGATGTCGGCTGTGCCTGGGCAATGTGCACTGGAGTGTAGCCACAGTTGTCTGAGATGGACTGTGTATTGCATGTGTTTCAGGCTGGTAATCTCATTAGTGAGGTGTGTGTTGTGTCAGTGCATATGTACAGTATGCATTATGGGTAGGTGTGTCAGATGTGTACATGGCCTACACCTTAGCTATGACATGCAAAGTGAATTGCCAAGCATAACCATAAACCATATTCACCGACATCCGGCCACTGCCTTGCTTGTATCCCAGAGTTACCTACAATGACATGGGATAGAGTTGATGTCAGTGGCCACAGCTGTGGCATTGCTACATGGTGGCTGCAATATTACAGTACAACAACAGCTGAAGGCCACAGTACTGCAGTTTATGCATTACTGCTTATCGGTACTACACAGAAACATACCCCCCATCTGACACATGCATGGTCTACCTGTGCAGATGCATGCAATACAGAAGTCTACTGATATGCCCTGGAACCTTACCTGCATGCTCAATGTGTGGTGTGCGAGTAGCACCCACCTCCATGACCGTATAGGTCTGGAGCTTTTGTGGGCAGGCAGGTGCTACGAGGCTGATGAGCAGCTCCTCCAGTCTGGTGAGGGGGGATGGATGTTATGGCCCCCACTGTTGCGAGGTGGTCACCCTGCACAGCAGTAGCATGACGTCGTACTTGCCAGAGCAGGTCACTACAATGGTGGTGGACCTGCTCATAGGTTCGGCTGTGCAACCCCACCTCATTCACCCTGTGGACCACAACAGTCCACATGGCTGTTCTCTCCTGCTGGTCCATGTTTGTCCATAAGAAGAGCAGATTATAGTTGTGGATCATGCTGGTGATGATAATCTCCTCCTCAGCGGCACTGTATGAAGGGTTTCTCACATGTGCAATACTCCCTGAAAGACATAATGATGGAAATATGTCTGAGCAACTCATATGCCAAGTTTACCATAATACAATGCACATATCAATCTCCCGCCACAATATCAGTTCCAACATAATGTTCACACTACGCTACTGATATGTGTCTGGTATATGTACCATTGGGCCATATATTTTATTGCACAACACCTTCTGCTATGTGGTTATAGACAAGCTCCCTGTGGGGACACTAGAGTTGCAGGTCTGTTACAGGTTATTTCACCCTGCATGCCATTGTCACTGCACTATATTTCCACATATGCATGTGGTATGCCTGCTATGTGATTGCTACACATCTGCCATTATGTAGTATTGGGGATATCTATGCATGCTGTTGGACATGTTCTGGGATTGTGTGGACTATTACAGCCCACATATGTTCCATGACAGTTACACACCAGTATGTGTAGGGGTTATTTTCCAGCAGGAACACCACTCCTACCTAATGTGTACATATTACCAGTCCACATCACATTCATGGCCAACTATGGAACCTCATTTTTGTACTGTTCCATCACTACCTTTGTATGGAACCACCTCAGGGGATGGTGTCCCCCCCATGGAGCACACACAGACATGTGTCTGTCACCCAGGTAGGTCACGGGTATTGGGCATAGGGAGGTCCACAGTGACATGGGGTATGTGCTACATCACTTGGAGGCATGCAGTATACATACACAAAGTTCGACATGCATGCCCTTCCTGCTCAGCACAGAGCCCAGGCACCTTTATGTCCATGTAGATGCTGTTATGACTGTCCATGGGTGGCCACCATGTTCCCTTTGTTCCCATGTTGGGGCTCAATGGCCTCCACATTCCAAATGTAACTATCCATTCACAGGGTTTAACCACCACATGTGCCATATACCAGCCCTGTATCCTGTCTTGTTTGTCACCCAACCAGACCTACATACCAATATGTGCCTAATACCTTTCACCAACATATATTCCCCACCATCCCATACAGTTGCAATGTGTTCCCAACATGGGTTACACACCTCACTCCACACTCCATCTTGCAGCCATGTACTGGTGTGTAGGTATGTTGTGTATTGATGTGTGATGTTTTCTCACACATGTCATGGCAGGGAAAATGTATTGCCATGTATAAATATTTTTATATCTACACATCTACACACACACACACACACACACACATATATATATATATATATATATATATATATATATATATATATATACATACATAAGTGCATATATGTGTAGATATTATTTTGTGTTGTTTATATACCTATATAAATGTATAACTGTCTGAGGTTCTGTACACATACACAGCTGTGAATATGTATCACACATATATGTATCTGTATGTGAGTTGCATACGAACATCTGGACCACACTCATGTACCCTCTTTACTTCACAGCTGAACTGTTCAGCCTTGCTGCAACACAGACAGGTGTCACATGTGAACACAGACTAACATTATGGGGGTATATATGGTGACAAACTTTAGATAAGCATATTATAATGCTATGGCAGTGTGGGCATGCTATGCTACACTCTAACATGACTGTCCTGCAGGTAATGTGGTCTCTCACCCATGTGTCTATCATGGTGGTATTAATACCCCCACCAGCCATTGGCCACAGTAATTTACAGAACACAGACATCATGGGTCATGTCCTTGCCATTCATTGCTGGTCTGCACATTTGACAGGTATGCCCCATTGCCCACAGGGACTAATACTACTGTCCATTGCAGTTGTTGAGCAAAACATCATTACAGGAACTTGTACTGATGGCACATATACATCCTTTCACAGTATACATGCTATTAATCAATGCTATATACTACATGCCAGTAAATGCATATCTGTTTCACATACCTGTTATGTTGCTTCTGCTGTAACACAACCCTGAGCTTTGTGAACTTTCTTGAAGGTTTATTTTTTCCTCTCTCTCTCTCTCTCTCTCTCTCAGTCTATCCAGTAGAGTGATTGAGCTGGTTTGAATAGATTGCAGCATGCTTTTGTTGGTATTGCACATGATCGGGTGGTGGTCAGTGTCCACCAGCTGCTAATTCCTTGCAGCCTGCTGTGTAGTACTTTAGATAACCACTGTCATGGCAACCCTGTACTATAAATTGCTGCCTTCTGTGGGCATTGGCCCTTCACCATTACAGTATGGAAGACATCCTTCCTGTGTGTGGACATCAGTGTTACAGACAGCAGGTAGCAATACCTCTTAAAGTAGAACCTGGAGACACAGGCCATATCCACATTTGGGTAAGGTTCCAGACCTACAGACAGCATGAGTAGTGTTGTGTGCAATGTATCTTGCTGTTCTTACAGGGTTTCTGTGTACATGGTACTATTTTATGGAATATTGTCTGTCTGCATAGCTCTCAACTGTGGGCCTATCTGTAAAATACCAGGGTGATTGGCTGTTAGGTTTTGTCTGTGCACCACACAGGCATTGTCCCACATATATCTGTGGCATTCTGTCTGTTGAGTGCTATCAGTACATGGCTACATCCATTTGTATTTCAATGTCATATTCCTACATAAGGGTATGCTGCAACAAATCCTGTAACACCAGCAATTTTCAGGGTGTGTAACAGCAATAATGCAAATATGGCACTATGTTCCTGCCTCTGTCCTCCACATTTATGCCAGTCTTTGTCCCGCTGTGATACAGGAAGGGTTTTTAGGTAATGGCCTATCATTATTTACTGCTAGCATTACTGCTATCATCCCAGTCGTGTCATGGACTCCCACACCAACCGTTGGGCCATGTCCATATATATGGGGGCTGGTGAACACATTTGTGCCCTTGTACATTCCTGAGCTAAGTGTGTGGTACATAGTGCTCCTTGCCCTTGTACAGCCTTTTATGGGGGGGGGGGGTTATATGCCATTAACCTAGGCTATGGCACCTTTCCAGTGATATAACTGCTAAGACGAGGGTCATTCAGTGTGATAGTGAGGTGTTAGGTTAAGCAATGATATATACAAGATACTGTGACATTAACACAAGTGCTACCTTCCCCCTAGGGCTTGACTACAGGGTATAATTGGAGTCTGCTGAACTACACCTTTAATTGTTGATTGTTACATATCCTGAAGGCAAATCCTGTCCCTACTGTTGTACTAATTGAAGGCCTTGGCCTAGACAGCATAGTATGGTATATATACACATTGCTTGCATCTACTGTTTTGTGTGGGCCTTGCATTCATGACTGATTACATATTTCAAACCTTATGTAGTGTCAGTGCTGGCATACATTATTGCATAGTGCAGGAATACAGGTTATCTATGTATGCATACCTGTGTGTCGTGTCATGTCCTTTGAATTGTGGGTGGATATATGTTTAATGTCAGTATTCTCATTTCTGGGAATGGTTGCCACACTACACATTTCACAGGTGCCAGTTGAGGAGTTTGTGGCTGAGGGATATACTTTACACCCAGTACTTCCACACTACTTCTACATATGTATGGCTACTGATACCTTTAGTGTGTGTATATGTGTATGTACATATATATATCTCATATGGCTATATCTATATGTATATGTAAATATAAATATATACATCTGTATATATATGTATATATATATATATATATATATATATATATATATATATATATATATACATATGAACATATGTATGTATCTATATACAAATGCTGTTTTATGATTATTTGTGAGTCGTACATTAATTTATATATCTACATATACCTGTCTTTCTGTCTACATTTATAGATATATCTTTCCATATGTCCATGCATGTTCAGCTCATATTTTGGCCTGTTCCTCATTCACTTGACAATTGTCATGGATGTTCGCAGCATTGAAGTCAGTAACTAGTGGCAACACTTTTGTGCTTCTGACTTCATCTCCTTTTACATATGTATTCTAATACATATAGCTGTGTATCTAGCAACAATTTGAGTGTAACAGAGCATTAGTTGACATATATCCCTATTTGTACCCACAGTGTGGCATACTTTGTCCAGACTTCTTGCATTAACAGATTATGTGGTGTAATAATAATACATTACCTGTACTGTTGACTGATTGTGCTGTAGGGTAAGTTTGTGCAAACTTCAGGTTATCTATATCTGCCAAGGTTTAGTGGTAAATCACTTTGTATATTGAGTGCAGAGTCCTGGGTTTGAGCCTTGGAAAGGCAAGTTATTTTGTTGCTGAGCAGAACAAGGGACGTTGGCTAAAGAGTGACTGAGGCACTCTTAAGCAGTTGTAAGCAAGGTTGTGTGGGTTTGCATGGTGCTAAGCAATGCCTACACAGGTTAAGCAATTCTGCATGTAACTGAGTATAAGAAACTGTAACCTGACTTTAGCAGTGCTTACCCCTGCACAAACACACTTAAACACACTTACTACTGCTTATTTGTGCTTAAACCTGCTTACTACTGCCTAAATACATGATGACACTTTACATGTGCATTTCATGCAGTACTCCAGTTCACATTTAAATGTTATTATGTAGGTTTTATGGCAAAACACTGTACAAATATGTTCATATACAGCTTTCACATGGAAAATGATATGTGCAGAAGTAGGACACGAATCAGGAATGCCTGTTCATTAGACGGGTGCTCTAACCAGTATATTATTGCTGTGCTGCTTCATTTGCATATATACCCATGTACCCATGGATCCTAGTTCCCCAAACACCCACCCCAACATGTCACTGACACATCTGTCATTCATTCTCCAGTTGGAAACACTGTGTATCCACACCACTACACAGTGACCACTCCCTACTCCTCTGGACCCATCCCATGGGTTGACTCAATCCAAGTATCCTCAGACATCCCAACCTTTTAGTTCACAAACATTGGTGACATGAGTCACCACTAGTACACTATTCCCAATGTTTGGGTTGCCTTACCTGGGACACACATGTCTTTATTTCAAGATTAGACTCTATACTTCACTACTTCGTTACTCCAGATAACAAAACACTAAAATAAATCGATAACTAAGACTATATGATAACGCACAAGTTACACATGTAAACCAATGATGTATGAGTTCTGCAACATTATATTACAAATAGGACCGGTTTAGTGATTGGCGCTGATGTAGCCGGCAAATCACAGGAATGATACAAATACTTCATAATGGGACAGTCCTCACATTTTATTCTTTTCAGAACAGCACTAACTTTGAAACTAAATACACAACTCTGAATTATTGCAGATTCATCCCTTCCCTCTATTTTCTCGTAAGTCTAATACTATAGTACTGCAATATACAATGGAAACAAAACAACAGCTTATTTTGCCTTGGAAAGTTATATCCCAGCAGAATCATGGAAATGTCGCAAAGTAAAAAAAAAAAATATATATATATATATATATATATATATATATATATATATATATATATATATATATATATATATATATATATATATATATATGACAACCATTTCATGACAGTCTAAGTAAGGCCTGCACTGTTACAAAGGCCATGCATTTGGCATGAAATTGAGTCGGGATATATAAGCCACAGTGCAGAGAAGGGGGGGTCACCATCCTTTCTGTACTGGACTATAAATAAATGTTTATTTAACATCTGTTAACTGAGTATGCAGACTGTTCCAATGACTCAGGACTCCATTCAGTCATGACTTGTGCCTTAGAGGCCAAACAACACAACTAAACATATACGAGAATCATACCTCTCAACCTCTTAATGTAAGAAGTCTAGCCAAACCCTAATATAATTGGGGGTGGGGGGGCAAAGATTGGGAAATACTGGGATCAATTCAATAGCTTTGCATCACAGAGGCCCAGTAAATTGATCAATGGGGTGGTGTGAGCTGACACATCTTGCCTAGGCTTATAAATGCCCTCCAGCAGATAGCCTAGTATGTACCTATGAACCTATTACATGTATGGTTATGCACAACCTATTATTCTATCTACTGTCGAGGTTTGTAGGGGCACTTTCATGTTATTTATGCCTGCAAAAGGAATGTGGTACAGGGAATGTACTTCTACATATAGATGTATGTATGTGTGTATGCATATATATTTATAACAAACTCGCTGACCAACACGAGGCGGTCCAATTAGAACCTGGCCATCCAACCCTGACATGCTGGGATACATATTTCTAACCCATGGTTCCTTCACCCCACCCAAGTTCCAACCATCCATTCTCCAGTTGTTATCCCAACCATAATACACCTCCACACATTGCCCTCTCCCCAGCATTAGGGACCCTACACGTATGTTGTCTCCACCCATGTATCATCAGGCTCTTCAAACCTTTAAGTCCTTGAACATACCTGCCCTGGCTTGTGTACTGGTCGGAAGTCCAAACAACCCGCACATTTTGCGTAGTCCCACCAGGGACTACCCTGTAATTGTTTGTAAGGTAGACTTAGCAGGCTGACAATGTTAATCCCACTGGTAGTATCCTGCCTGTGGTTTGAGTAGCAGTGATTTGCTCACCCCTGCCCAGCTTGATATGACATAAGCTGACAGTGCAAAATAATACAGGTGTTGCTGTTGTTTTCCTTCTCATTCTTTTTGTATGCTTTACTGTCACAATGTTCATTCGTCATATATATATATATATATATATATATATATATATATATATATATTTATTATATCTGTACATACACACGCACATACATCTACATATTATATACATTTTCTACACTGTTGGATGCCTGTCCTGGATGATGTGTTTGTGATCACAGCAGCTGAATGTGTATCCACCATGGCTTAGTGGAGCTCACATCAACTATAGTGTGCAGGGTCAGGGGTTTGCAACCTGGCAGTGCAGTGCAGTGCAAATTATTTTGTTAATGGCCACAACAACAGCTGTTGGCTACAGGGTGACTAAGGCACTGTAGAACATTTGTAGGTGGGTATGCACTTGTTTGCGTGAACCCCAACATTACTAACCTCTGGTTGTGGTGTCTTGCACTCAGTTAGCCTCTACATTGCTTCACCAGCGTGGTACTTACATACTGGCAGCCAAACAGGCTTACAACTGCTTGCTTGTGCATACACACGCGCAACGTCATACATTTTTGTTCACATCTGTCAACCGGGACAGTCGGACTGTATGCTTGTCCATTGTCAGTGGTGGCCTGGGGTGTAGTGCTCTACATTGACCCCAGCTATGTATTCCAATTAATACTGGGGTGTTCACATTCATAGAGGATAACAGACATAACATAGCTACGTCCCCCATTAATCATGCTTAGTTTACGTTGAACTGTCAGTATTATCCATGCTTAGGTCAGGTTTACATGTCAGGTATGACTGTTGACAAAGGTCAGTTTAAGGTGGGGTAGAATTCCTGTTTCACAGGTCTGGGTAGGTTACATGCAGGTATTCAAGGTAGGTGTAGTTATTCCATACCTGTGTGGTACATTTGAGGCGAATAGCTAGGGAGTAGACAGGTAGGTAGTGGGGGTGACATTGTAATTGTATAGTAGCCCGTAGGTATAATTGGATGGGGAGCAATAGGGAAGGTATTTCAGATGTTGGGGTTTGTATGCGAGGCAGGACAAGAGCTGCCAGTATCACTAGTTGATGTAGTGGTATAGAGTGTGAGGTGGGGGAGGGTTGCAAGGTGGTGAGCCTGTGCTGTTCCAGGTGTGCTTCTGGTGTTCCTTCATGTGTTAGTTACATGTGTCCCGTGGGACAGCTGTGATACTACATGTGGGTTGGGGTTCCAGATACTGGCAATATAGTGGGGGAAGAGGGTGTCACCTACGTGTACCTGTAGACATTAACAGAAAGAGAACAGGGGCTGATAGGTACATGTTGTGCATGGGGCACAAAGGGGGGTGTTAGTAAAGGGATTATCCAGGGATGTGCAGGATGGCTGCAGGGAATGTCCACAGCTGGCCATGTTGTCTATGACAACAGCTGTGCATATGCACTGCATTTGGTGCTTGTGTCAGACAGTCACATCCCTGGGTGGGGGTGAGGACTACATTAATACCTTGTGATGCCTATTACATCAGCTTACATGTCTACAGTGGGGTGTTGCAACCACATGTCCATAGGGGTTGTGTAGTGGGTTATGCAACAACACATATGGTTATACCGTACTTAGACATGTAAACTGGACTGTGCTGCAGTGAGACTCATATCAGGAATGGCTGCCCGTTAGGAGTAAGCATGCCTGTCGACTGTACAGAATCCGCGGCCTGTCCAGAGTTTGCTTCATACTATTGGTGTGTTCCTCTTACAATCTGAACCTGTCTGGCAAATACCTGGGAAATGACACCATTAAATACAGACAAGTAATTGGATTTAGGACCCAACATCCTTCAGCCGAGTCATGCTAATGCATAACCTATTATTCTATCAGCTTTCTAAGGTTGTAAGTGGAATATGTGCTTTATGTCCCTATTTTTTCCCCCAATGATTTAGGTTCTGTCCAGTTATTTTGCTCTTAGGGCTGAGAGGTATGGGCTTAAGCTTTGCCAATTCCCAATTTTACTTACATCCCGAGGTGGTCCTAATAAAGCTGTGCCAGCCAACACCTGCACGCCTAAGCCCATAATTGCATACCCATAGTTCCCCCACCTTCCCCTCCTCTACAGCACCCATCCTTACCGTGGGTGCAGGTGGGGTCTAACCACACCATTGCACACTTCCCACTCTCCACTTGTCAGGACCCATGTCGTACATTGTGTCGACCTATGGGTCATCAGGGTTGCACAACCTACTGGTCCTTGTACGTATACAGCCTGGTTGGATGAATCATTACAGGGAGTGACTCCGATGATCATTAATGTTTGGGGTGTCCCACAAGGGACATTGATGTATTTGTGTCAAAGGAAAAATATACTTTAAAAATGATCAAAACACGGTAGGTTCAGGTTATGGCACTTTAATCTTGCAGCAAGGAGACAAAAACGTGCTAATACAGAGTTTGTCTAACCAGAAACAGGAAATGCATTCATTTTTATAGGTTATCAAATTAATCCTGTCCTACCATGCTGACGTAACAGATTACCACCTTTTCATCATCATCTGCTGACCATCTTTCCCATGAATTTCTGCTGATTTAAACAATTTTTATGGGAAACTTCCTGAGGAAAACAACATGGCCTTGGTTACTTTCAGTTAGATACTTGTTATGTTACATTCAAGATACTACAGCTAAATCAAGCACAATGCTAGCAGTTCATTTCTCTAATAATCCTTTGTCTACCTTATCTCTAAACTACTGCAGCTGCAGAGGTTCCCATCCTCTGAACAAGGCTGTTTGTCTAGAATCATTACATTTATAATATAGCGTATTGTTCATTCATATGCTTCTGACCTAGCAGATAAACACCTGCTTCTCAAGTACATTTCCACAAGGCATAAACAAGAATATTGCTGTGCTAGCAGTTACTAGGTCAGAGGGCAACTTACAAGTTTCAGTAAGCATGCTGCAGTTTTAGAAAAGCATCTTTTCAGTCTCATATGAAACTCAATTTGTATAAATCACAGTGCATGAAAAATAGAATGAAAAGCATATTAAAAACACTTGATTATTAATTTGCCATTAAGCATACACACATTAATACATATTTTTCTAACAATTTGATTCAAGATTAGACTTGGCAGGTCTCTCCCACTGGTAGTATCTTGCCTGTGGTCTGGGAAGCAGTGGTGTGTTTACTTGTATTGTGTGTTTGTATGTTTCACCTGTTTAGGTGGGGGTGGTTGATGCTATGTGTTACACGTTTGTTGACTGGACCCTTCACCCCCATTTGCATGGCCTGTGAACATATGTAATTTGTGACTGCTGTATCATATCCTAGCTATTTACATGTGTATATTTACACACACACACACACACACACACACACACACACACATATATATATATATATATATATATATATATATATATATATATACATTACTATATACAGATATATTTGTATATGTATGCATACATGTATATATTTATATATTGCTGTCTATATATATCTAACAACATATGGATGTATGGGTGTCTGCATATGTATATATTTTTATGTGGGTATGTATATGCATTCTGTCTCCGTATGTATACATTTGTACTACGGAGAGGGAGAGGTATATCTCCATGTAGCTATGGGTAGATATACACACACATTCCTCTACATATATACATCTACATCTGGTTATTCCATTCTTTGCCATGTAGATTAGACTCTGCTGCAGTGAGATTCGTAGTGGGTGTGGCTGCTCGTTGGGCAATGCCTCTGCCCAATGAACACTTTTGCTCACATCCCTGGGACAGTCCGTATAGACCCATATCAGCCAACACCTGCACACCTAGATCCATAACAAGCTACCCATAGTTTCCCCAACCGCACCTCCTCTACAGCACCCATTCTTACTCTGGGTGCAGGTCGGGTCTGAAAACAAAACTATATGCTGCTCACTCTCCACTTCATGGGACCCATGTCGTATGTTGTCTCAATCCATGCTTCATCAAGCTTTCCCACCCTTGTATTCTGGGTATGTACACAACCCAGCCAGACAGGTCGTTGCATCATCTTCCTTTGGTTATATGTCAATTTTTGGGCATCCCGCAAGGGACGCCTCTGTCTGTGTTCAAAGATTAGATTTCACAGGTGCACTCTGTACCCCCCAGGTTGTATCCTGCCTGTGGTCTGGACTATTTACATTGTTTGTTGGTTTGTGTGTAAGATTCCTATGTTTGGTTGTGGGGGAGGTCATGCTACGTGTTAAATGTTTCTTGCTTGGGCCCCTCACTTCCATTGGCATAGCCTGTGAACATATGTCATTCTTGTGTGCTATTTCCTATCATAGCTGCATACCTGTGTATATTTATGCACACACACACACACACACACACACACAAACACACACACACACACACACACACACACACACACACACACACACACACACACACACATATATATATATATATATATATATATATATATATATATATGCTATTTCCTATCATAGCTGTATACCTGTATATATATATATATATATATATATATATATATATATATATATATATATATATGTGTCTGTATATATATATATATATATATATATATATATGTATACACACATACTGCTGCATATATATATATATATATATATATATATATATATATATATATATATATATATATATATTTATATGTATATATAAATCCATGTGGGTATATGGGATGTATGGCCTTAATCTCGCTTATTTATTGCTATGATGGCTTAGTGGTTAACTACTGTGATTATAGTGTACAGGGTCCTGGGTTTGAGCCTTGCTGAGGCAGTTTATTTTGTTGCTGGTTGGAATTTGGGCCATTGGATCCAGTGTGCTTAAGGCACTTTACAGCAGTTGTAAGCGGCTTTGTGTGGTTTTGCGCAACGGTAAGCACTGCTAACCTCCGGTTACAGTTTCTTACACTCATTAGCTTCTACTTTGCATATTCTGTGTGGACAATGCTTACCCCCGCAAAAGCGCACTTGGACACGCTTACCGCTGCTTATTTGTGCTTAGATCTGCGTACATGTGCCTTATTCATTATGACACTAACACTTCACATGTGCATTTAATGCAGTACTCCATTTCACATTTAATTGTTATTCTGTAGGTTATTTGGCAAAGCGATGTAAAATTATGTTCACATACAGATTTCCCATGGAAAATGATTTGTGCTGCAGTGGGAATTGATCTGGGAATGTCTGTTCATTACGCAGATGCTCTAACCACTCCACTATTGCTGTGCTGCTTCATTTACATATATATTCCTTGTTATCCTCTTCAGCCTTTGCAGCTGCTTTAACAGTAGCTAGGTGATGGGCAAACCCATGCACCTACAGTTAGCTGTACTTGGGGTTTTAATACACATCAATAATAGGAATTTTTCATTTTATTTGACTGTACTGTTGCAGCTGAACACATGGGGACTGTTGGTGGGGATATGTGGACACTTGTGAGCTGTCTCGATCATTTATTTACACATTCTTCTGTTCTACTTTGCAGGGTGTGTTTATTCTGTGAGATCTGCTCTCAGACATGCCCCCTGCACTCGTCCACGCTCCATGTTGCATTTTGAGTTCAGGCAGTGTGCCTTCATTAATATGCATGGCGTGCTGCCATCCTCATCTTCAACTGCCGCTTCTGTGCAGGACTAGATTATTCCTGCATGGAAGATTAGTAAATCCAGGGGTATGTCTTTTTTCTAAAATAATTTAATCCATCTATTGGGTCTTATCCAACATTCATAAACTTGTGAACAAGCCTACTGACAGTACCATAAATTAGCATTAGAAGCTTTGCAATGCTAACAATAATCATTAACAGAAGTATTCATTAAACACAACCTATTTGGCATATCATTCATACCATAAAACATGGTAAATTGCATAGATTTATTGTGCACATATATATTCCTATGTATGGCTGCTTTCATATTTATTAATCAAAAGTCTGTATTAAAATTGGTCAGTAAGAATTTTTTGCCATTTCAGTTCACAAATATTTTTTTTATCTTTCATTTGTTTGTATTTCAAAGCTGCTTTAACTGGTAGCTTCTCAACAGTCAATCTCCACAAGAAATCCTTTATGTTCAGTTCACTATTAAATCTTTCCTGCCTTTCCTAAATAGCTTCTTGAATTCTATCACCTTTATTTTTTTATACATTTATATAATATTTTATATAATAATATTTTCAGCATATCTTCATACCATGCTTTCCTTATGTGTTCATTCAACACTAATTCCTTTCTTTTTATCATCTCAAAATAATTTTTTGTATCATCATTCATATTTTTCTTGATTTTATTTTATATTCTCATAAACTCTTGTATTTAACCAACACCATTTTACTGACACAATTGTCCTGAATGTTAAACATTTTATAAATAGCCCAATACGTATGAAAGGAAGCTAAACAATCTATAGGCTTTTTCATTTACAAGCCTATGGGCAGGATTCACAAAGGCTTGCTCGGAGTGTAAGAGACGTGTAAGACTCCATGCAAGCCTCGCGATCCAGGAACAGCCCGAAACTCTGTGTAAGAGACCAGCTAAAATGTCTGTTACACGGACTGGGCGTGGATATGCTAAATGCCTCACTTGCAGCCGAAAGGCATGCAAATGAGGTAGAGTAGCGATCCACGAAACAGAAAGCAGCCCGTGTAAGAGCCGTTTTAGCTGCAAAAATGTACTCAGTTGACAACTGAGTACGTTTCTGCAAAACTCACAATGGAGTCATGTCAGCTCCAAATAAAGGGTGCATATGTGTCAGGCAGCATGCCAATGGCCAAATATGTGGCCAGCGGCAAGGTACCCCGATGCAAATATGAGAAATAATTTTTTTTTTTCGCCGGTGTTTAAATGCAGCGCAGCCCCGCACAAACAGGCTGCGCTATATAAAACATAAAAATGAAGGTTATAAACCCACAAATGTGGGTTTTATGCAATACATGGATTTACAATGCAGGGACCAGCAGACCAAAAACAACATGGCCACCGTTTTTGTGATTGCTAAGGGGGGAAGCTGAGTCTATGACATGTAACTAAGCATTAGTAGGCAATCTGATGTAAATGAGGGTTAGGATACTGAATCCCACTGTCACATAGCAAATGAGCACATTCTGAGTAGTGTAAGAGATACATAAGGGGGAGGAATAGAGTAGGAGATAGGTGACATCACAGGGGGGAATGGTAGAAAGAAATGCAGTTAATTGGAGGTCAGTGTTACATGACAGATGTCAGACACAGATCATGGAAAGAGGAGTGCCACAAGATAAGCATGGGAAAGTCAAGAAATGGAAGGTGTACACTGTTACTTACACCAAAGTTTCTTGATGGGCGTGCATGCGCACGTGTGCGCGCCATGAGGCACAGGTAGGACAGTGTGCGCACGTGTAAGACAGACTGAGCATGTGGGAGCGTGTTGGTAGACTTGTAAGACTGTTTGCACTGGTGTGCATGCATTTTCACCCAAATAAGCAGATTCCAAACCGTGTAAGCATGTGTGCGTGCGTGTAAGCCACTGTGAGCGTGTTTTTGCTGGTATGCACGTTGCTCCCCCCTGAGGAAACAGAAAGGAAAAAGGAAGCAACAGAATTAGTAGGAGGCTAGCAGGGAATACTGCTGGAGCTAGCAGGTGAAAACAATTAGAAGCAGGCAATTACACAGGCAGAATAGTAGCTCAGCTAAGCACTTAAAACTCTACAAACAGCAGTGCAGGATGTATCTCTCAAGAGACACTGCAAGACAGGAGTAAGCTATTAGAAGTGAAAACTGAAAAAGCTGAACTCAGAGCAGAAATGCTAGGGGCTGCCATAGCTGTCATAAGGAGACATAGGCGACTTGCTGAGGGTGGTGACAATGCAGATGGTGCCAGACAATCCACAGTGAGGAGACAGAGAAGAGTGTACAGGCCCAGGGTCACATACCATGGGTTACAAGAGCTGGAGATAGTGGAGCGCTATAGAGTGGACAGAGACCTCCTGCAGCAAATTGTCGAGCTGTGCAGGTCACGCCTCACACACAGAACCAACAGAGGGGAACCCATCCCAGTGGAAACCAAGGTATGTGTTGGCATAAGAATACTAGCAACAGGTACCTTCCAGAGACCAACTGGTGATATGATGGGGATATCACAGGCATCAGCCTCCAGGGTACTGCACCAGTTCCTGGATGCCATGTCAGCACATGTCGGTGATCATGTATATTTCCCCAATGCCCGTGAGGTATTGGCCAGCAATATGCATCTCTTCCAGCAAATAGCGGAATACCCCGAGGTAGTGGGTGCAATAGACTGCACGCACATACACATCAAAGCACCAGCCGGTGAGCGGGGTAGGGCCTACATTAACCGCAAGGTCTTCCCCTCCATCAACTGCCAGGTCATGTGTGATGCCCAGGGCATAATAATGAATGTGTGTGCTGGCTGCCCTGGGAGCTACCATGATTCCCATATCTGGCATTTCACGCAGCTGTACCAGACATTTGCCAATGGGGACATCCCACATGGACACCTAGTGGGGGATGCAGGTTATGCACTGGAGCCGTGGCTGATGACACCCATCAGAAACGCACACACACCTGAACAGGTACGCCATAATGAGGCACACGCACAAACACGTAATGTAATAGAGCATGTGTTTGGGCTGCTCAAGTCACGGTTCCGGTGTCTGGACACATCCGGTGGAGCCTTGCAGTACTCACCAACTACATGTACCCAAATAGTCATGGTATGTGCTATGCTACATAATATGATCTTGCGAAAACAGCTGCAGCAGGACCAGCATAGGGCCGGGCCAAGCAGCCCCCCACCATTGCCAAGGCCATCACAGGCAGAGCGTGACTCGGAGGAGGAACAACCTGAGCCTGCCCCAGTAGGCAGAACGAGGCGTGCCCAGTATGCCCTGGCCTTGGCAAAGAGGCAACGCATAGCACATACACTGGCTCAGTAGGAAACCTGGGAATGATACCCCTCTCTGACTCACTCATATCATAACATGGATGCCTAAAATGACATAACCTGCTCTCAAACATGTACAGGGAGTGCAATATGTGCATCCAACAGAGGCAGCCCTGCAGCACCACCTGAGGCATGAATGCCATGTGTTAAGTAATGTAACACCATGTACTATATGCACACTTGAGGACCCTGACTAACATCCACCCTCACCAAGCATGAAGCCACAATATGACGATGGGATGATCAATTGCAATAATTGGCTGAAGTAATGCAGTTTGTCAAAGGAGAGCCAATGTGTGCCAGCCTGGGATGACATGCTGAGCATGACATGATGCTCCACCTGCTAGGGGTGGCGTGCACCTATCAGTCCAGGCCTCATGGATACTGGCAAAGGCTGTCAGTACCCACAGCATGCCCTGAATAGGTAAGGCTCAAAACACAAACCCACCTCCATAGGTTCCACAAGGGATAAGAACCTAGATGTAATGCTACCCAATGCCAGAAGTCTAAACAGCAAGATGTGTGCAGTGTAAACGCACCCAGTATGGAGAATGTTGATATCTGTCCTGTAACAGAAAACTGGGTCAAGGCTCACAACAGCACCCTAACACTACCAGGTTACACCTCATACTGTGCTGTACAGTCTCAAAAAATGGAACAAGCTACAAAAGGAGGGTGACTAGCAATAATTGTCAAGGACAACCACACCCCCATGTTGGTACCACAACAAGAAGCAGCATGGACTAGCCATGGTCAAGTAACAGTGGCTAAAATCGCTTCCCAGTATATAGCCTGTTACAGACTACTGTCATAACACCAGGAACTGCACCTGGCCTATGTTGGAATACATGAATATATCAAGCCCCCCCCCCAAACCACATCATATTGGTTGACTGAAAATACCCAGACATACACTGGGAGCATTATACTAGCACCAACACTGTAGGAGAAAAGTTCCTAGAATCCATAAAACAAAATGCCCAGGAACAACGTACCACTACCACAAGAGGGGTAAGCATACTGGATGTGATAATCAGCAACATGGGTACTGGATGGCAAGATGAGAAGTGTATCCCTCACTGGTAAGACCAGACCATAGAGTAATCACACTGGATATACACATCCTGACCACAGTATCTGGCCAGAAAACCAAAGTGAAAAACATGTGTAAAGCATATGTTGCACCCCTCCAAACTGATGTGGAATCCATTAAAGGCCCTGTGCAGGTGAAAAATATGTGACACACTGCAGAACCTGTTATACAGGCATTCCATGAACACAGCCAGGAATGCTTGGATTATGCAATCACAAATAACAACAAGACACAATGCCATACACGCAGGCATCTGGCATGCTGGACTCCAGCCATTACCAAACCATGCAAGAGAATGAGGAAGCTACTACATGATAGTGCAAACATAAAAAGGGAAGTAATCACTGATCAGTAGTATGGCAATAAAACATGTCCACACATACAATCCACTAAGGCCAGCTACAACAAGTAGAATCTGTGAATCCTGAGGCAATGTTACACCTGCCCCAAGTACACAGACAACCCTCAACTCCACCCAATAAATATAAATATATGTGAGAAATGCAACCATTTATCCAAACCGGAGGCTGAGCTCCCTCAACTCAGTACTGTCAAAACTAGTCAGGAGGAGAAGGTAACCACACACACCACAAACCCAATCCCACATAGACCTATCACAACTGTAAACCAAACACATAAACACAGAAAAACATTCCCGGAGGCCCTAATTACAAACACACTACACCAACAGAGGCCTCCAAAGCAGACCCCCAAGCAACCACAACCTCCAAACATAGCACATGCAACACATAGTACACAAGGCTGGTGTGCCAAACAGTCACAGGCCAGAAGGAGAAACAACATGCCTGATACAGTTGTAATAGGTGACTCTATAGGCAGACACACTGCTGTCCCACTCACCAGACTCAACAAGGGAAAGGGTACAGTAAGCTGCCTGTAGGCTGCTACAATACGCCACATAACACAAGTACGCAGGTTACCCCAAAGCAAGTAGAAATAAGAAGCAGTCATTGTCCATGCTGGTGTGAATGACCTGAGATGTACCTCCCTGGACTACATGAAAAGAGACATGGATGAGCACTCTGAGTATGTACTCGAGGCCGGTATGACACTGGCCATTTGCAGCATCCTACCCTCACCAAGAATGATGCCACAGTACAAACACAGAATGATCAGCTGTAACAGGTGGCACAATTACAGCTGTCAGTCCAAGAGGATCTAATGTCTGTCTGCTTGAGATGTCATACATGACAAGCCATGCTGCTGTTCCAGGGATGGCTTGCACCTGTTACCCCTGGGCGTCTGGATATTGGATAAGGCTTTTGCCACCTCCATAGAGCCGTACGTAGGCAAGGCTGAAAAGACTAACCCACCAACCTAGAAAACATAAGTGGTAAGAAACATAAGGGTAATGCTGACCAATGCCAAATGTGTAAACCGCAATATGCATGCTCCTGAGGCCCTCCTCAGTATGGAGAACATCGATGTCTGTGCAGTGACAGAAACATGCTGCAAGCCTACTGACAGCACACCAGCACTACCAGATTATTCCTCATATCATGCGTCATGGCCCCAAAACCTGGACCAAAACATGACAGGAGTGGGAGTATCCATATGCAGCACAGACACCCATACGTCCAGGTAACTGACAATGCACGAAGCATTGGAGACCACCCATGTGCACCTAACTGTAGTGAAAACTGCTGTACAGTCTGTAGCATGCTACAGACCACACTCTCACACACAGGAATCCCACCCAGACGTCCTGAAGACACTGGACAGTATGAATGTCCCACCAAATACCAAACAAGGTACTCACAAATTACCACATAGGTGGTAAACCATTATGTATGCAAGGAGTAATCAGGGACCTAGGGACACAAGTGGAGAGTAACCTGTTATGTGACACTCACATTGCCAATGTGGCTAGGAAGACTGTCTATATTGGACACCGTATCATGAAAGGATTCAAATCTACGTCAACAGAGGTCATTGTGCCCCTGTGCTGTTCTCTTATCAGACCCATAATCTAGTACAATGCCTCATTTGGGATGTACCTTACCTGACACCTGCACCGGTTAGAAAGACCTCAAAGGTACCTCACCAAGAGGATAAAGGGTCTCAAATATATGTCATATGCTGCCTGGCTGTAGACACCCCAGCTGAATGCAGTCACATACTGCCTACACAGAGGCATTGTATGTCTGTTGTACAAGGCCATGTCCAACACAGGAGTAATGGACATGCTCCACCCCAGAAAAATCAAAGCCATTGGAGCTGTGAGAGTGACAGATGTCAACCTCAACACATAATGAAATAGGATGTGCTGGAGGGACAGATACATAACCCAGAGGCCCCCCACACCCTGGAACAGGATCCCACTCCATGTTAGGCAGATCCCCTCACTGACACTCCTCAACAGGAATATTGCCAAGTAGATGGATGATCGTAGATGTATACTGGGGGTCTTCACTGTGTCATGTCCAGACAGAGGCACAGTAAAGTAAATCATAAATGGCCATAATATTCACATAGCAAGGGGCGGTGAAAGACACACACACTCTGGCTAGGCTTACAAATGCCCTAGGGTGGATAGCCTAGTATGAACCTATGAACCTATGAAGATACAAATTGTACAGGACACTAAGGATAATCCCAAGGCTTACTCAACTGATGGTAGGAACCGTGTTGGGAATTCACAGATATGCTCTGAATCACACAAATATTACAAACAACATACCAAACACACACACATATTGCCACCATACAACCTGGCAGGTGCAGTGCAACCCCCCCCCCCCCAGAATGAAATATATCTATTCCAGCAGACTGCTGGCCCCATGACATTGCAGATGCTGAGGTAACAGCCAGCATCTACAAAGCAAAACACACAGCAGCAATCGTATGAGATGGTGTCCTGGGCTGAGTCCAACATGGACTCCAAGAAGAATGGAATGCCAAATCACACTACTGCTCAATGTCAGCCTTACCACAGGATCTGTACCCAAAGAGCAGTGTACAACAACAGTGGTCCTTCTCAACAAAGGTGTTGCCTGAATGGATACTGCAAACTACCACCCCAGAATCCTGAGAAGCTTGGTCTGCACAGCTATGGAAAGGATCAGCATGTACCGCAGACATAAAGATATCGGGGACCTACTGACACTGGACCCTACCCAGTGTGGCTGTCTTAAGTGCAGATCCTGCTGCTAAACATGTTTGACCCATTTGAAACAGTCATTAAGGTCATTGATGAGGGCAATGTGGTCCACACAGAGTAGCTGGACCTTGCAAATGCCTCCATACAATACCCTACATGTTCAGTATAGATATGTTCACCAGCTTAAATAAAAACCCCTATGTCAGTAGAGGGGTTGCAAACCAGACCAAGGACAGAACTGACATGGTCAGACATGCTGCAGCCATGTCAGACTACAAACCAGATATAAGTGGCATCCCACAAGGCTTGGTCCTGGGACCTCCCTCGTTTGGTATATATGTCCCATAGGTACAGGCCAACATGGAAGGACTGTGTCTGAACATGTATGCAGAGGACTACAAACTGCCCACCATATCTGACCCCCAGCTGACACAAGCATCCCACAAAAGGGCCACATAAAAACAGACAACTGATGCCATAGCCATGTCAGCAAGTTAATTGCAGAAAAGTGTATAGTCAACCCCCGTGGATATACAGTAAGTGCCCACCAATTACCACATAGGTGTTAACCCATTACGTACCTAACATGTAATGAGAGACCTGGGGACACAATGTGATAGATATCCTGCATTGGACAAACATGTGTCTGTAGTGTTCACAGAAACATACCATATACCCACCTAATCATGAAGGTTGTCAGAGCTAGATAAGGGGAGGTCATTGTGGCTCTGCAGTTATCCTTCATCAGCATTACAATTGACTACAATAGCCCCTGTGGGATGTACCTCAGCAGACACCTCCATCAACTGTAAAGTCCCCAACAGTACCTCACCAGGAGTAGCAAAGAGCTTGAACAGATGCCATGTGTTGTCTGATTAAAAAAAAACTGCAGCTCCATACATTGCCATACTGCCCACCCAGAGGCAAGCTGTGCCTGATGTATAAAGCCACGTCCAAGCTGGAATCAATGAACATGCTGCACCTTGTACAATCTGAATGGCAGTGAGCTATGCACATGAGAGACCTGAACCCCAGCACTGACATACATAGGACAAGCTGTACTGAATGATCCATAACACAGAAGCCACCCCCACTCTTGAGTAAACTCCCAGTACAGGTTAGCCAGAGAGTCACCCATTGACTCTCCTCAAGAGGAATCTTGATGAGTGGATGGGAGATGGTAGGTTTTCCCTGGGTATCACTGTTATGTCACAGGTAGACGGAGGCACAGTACACAAACCATGACATATGTCATGGCAAACTCCAGTTACAATGTGTGTCGAAGGACAAACACACTCTCTGACTAGCATTAGAAATGGCCTGGGGCACATCGCTAGTGTTTGCCAATGTCCACCTATGTTGTGGAATACACTACCAATGTTGGACAAGCCTGGTTTAAGTAGTCCATATCTGAACATAATGCAACATGGTCATATGTGCACAACTGGCCCCTAAACAGTCTGTTGCATTCACTATGAAAATTTAAAGCAGTGATAGGACTAAAGCCAGGGATACTGTCCACCACAGTGAAAGTACTGAACCGGTACACTATATGGTACTACAGTGTTAGGTCAGTATGAAAGGATGTTGACAACTGTATGCAAAGTATCCCATGCAAACCCTGCAGGCACAGTATAATCCCTGTTGTGTTCAGACAAAAAGCAGTTGGCCAGTAAGTACACAACATGACACCCAACACACAACCATAAATGTGAGATATTGTTGAAGTTCACACTCATCCACATATGTGGTGGACTGCAGAGTTCAACATATGAAAAGCTCACACTGGGCATGCTCACACACTTTGATAAATGAGACATATGTCAGACAACATGCCATAGAAAGGCTGAACTGGGCATGCTCACACACTTAGGCCATATCTCCGTTTAGCAGTTGGCCACACATATCTGGTACTTGTACGTGTCATTCCAGGAACCAACCACATTACAGCAATCTGCCCAGTGCACACAGTTAAATGACTACAGAGACATAAGTGATATAGTGGATCCCCCTCAAATTCAAGCATATTCCACAGATACACAAGTTGTTCATAGAAACAGGGAATGCTATGGCAATAAAGACCTGCAAAGTCTATCAGCAACAAATATTGTGCATCTGATAATTAAACATTTGCTTGTAGAGGTCAATACTAGGCTGTTTGCCCTAGGGAATGAAAGCTTAGCCAGAGTGTGCTTGGCGTCTGCAGCCCCAGTACAGCAGGCTACTGTGCCACTGTAAAGTAGGTCACATAAGGCATTGTGTGAGGCTAGTGTGCTGTGTCTTTGCAAAGCAGGGACACAGTGGAGATCCCAGGGTTTGAATGTGCTAAGCCACATCCATGTTGTTGGTGTGTGCTGGAAGAGGGTCGCTGAGGACCTCTAACACTAAGTGGGCATCAATAACAGACTGAGGGGAGCCCTATCTGCATTGTCTGGACAATTTCACTGTCAACACTGTGTCGTGATGATTATGTGGGATTGAAGTGTCGTGCCGGTACTGTTCAGAGATGTCCTACCTCTGTGGGCTACAGCTCTGCAATGTATTAGCTCACTCTGTCTGTTGGACAGCTCATATCGCTGGTGTACACCTGACAGGTGTCCTGTTGTGGAGCAGTCATGGGTATATGTGGGATAGCATGATCAATGCAAACATTCCACATGCTCATAGAATGCAATTGTCAAGGATTATGCAGAGTGGCCAGTATAGTCCCCCAGCATGGGTCCATTGGAGTCCTCCACCCCAGTCTTCATAAGTGTAAAGTCTGCTTGTGATAAATACAGTTTGTTTGCAGTGACAACCTTGCCTGGGTCTGGGGATGGGATATGGATGTCCAGGGAAAGGTGGGTATGGTCAGATATCAACAATGGTGGTCTACCTCTGGTGTGGAACAGTGAGTACCCATGTTGCAGATGGTCAGGTGCAATATGTAGTCCCCCATGTGGCTGTGGTGAGTGGTTCTGCCATAGCACATGGACCCACAAATTGTAGTGGCTGTAGGGTAATGTTGTAGAGGCCTGAGTAGTTCCCACACACAATATGCCTGTACCTGATGGTAACAACTGGAATGGTGTATGTGAACACCTGCATATCCCGGCACTGTTCCCAGGGAAGCAAAGTGTGTGTCCTGCATGGGGGAGGGGTGTTCTGGACTGGTTGTGTTGTGTGTTACAGGTCCTGTGGTCACAAAGTATGGTATAGAACATAACCTGCCAGTGTGATGTGCATATCTGACCCTGAAGTAGGTGGCTGCAAATGCATATATATGCTATACCCCACCTGACAGGTAGTACTAGATGTACATACCTTTGTAGAAATAAAGATGTCAGCACCCTATAAATACTGCAGGTGCAGAACAGATGCCCAGTAATTCGAATAGCACACTCTGCTAATACGTTTCCCTCAAGTGTCATAATATAGTTAGGTAGGGGTTTGAACCATGCAAATGCTCAGTGTGTGTGTGTGTGTGTGTGTGTGTGTGTGTGTGTGTGTGTGTGTGTGTGTGTGTGTGTGTGTGTGTGTGGGTGAGCGGGGTTGTTGTGTGTGCAAGTCTGTGTGAGGGAAATGTCCCTTTTGGCAACTGGGAAAACACACTAGAAGATGCACAGTCCCCTTTCTAAACACTGATGATGTCAGCACCCTATAAGTACAGCAGGGGAAGGGAAACTTCCCAGTAATGCGAATAGCATGCTCCACTAATGCATCCATCTTAAGTATCATAACATAGTTAGGTAGGGGTTTGAATCCTGCAAATGCCCAGTGTGTGTGTGGAGGGGGGTTAGTGTGTGTGCAAGTCTGTATGAAAGAAATGTCCCTTTTGGCAACTAGGAGAACACACTGCAGGATGCACATTCCCCTTTCTAAATACTGATGATGTCAGCACCCTATAAGTACAGCAGGAGAAGAGAAACCTCCCAGTAATGCGAATAGCGCGCTCTGCTAATGCTTCTGTCTCGAGTGTCTTGACATAGTTAGGTAGGGGGTTGAATCCTGCAAATATCCAGTGTGTGTGGAGGGGGATTAGTGTGTGTGCAAGTCTGTATGAAAGATATGTGCTTTTTGGCAATTAGGAGAACACACTACATGATGAACATTACCCTTTCCAAACACTGATAATGTCAGCACCCTATAAGTACAGCAGGAGAAGGTAAACCGCCCAGTAAGGCAAATAGTGCGCTCCGCTAATGCGTCCGTCTTGAGTGTCATAACATAGTTAGGTAGGGGTTTGAATCTTGCAAATGCCCAGTGTGTGTGGAGGGGGGTTAGTGTGTGTGCAAGTCTGTATGAAAGATATGTGCTTTGTAGCAAGTAGGAGAACACACTACATGATGAACATTACCCTTTCCAAACACTGATGATGTCAGCAACCTATAAGTACAGCAGGAGAAGGGAAACCTCCCAGTAATCCAAATCGTGTGCTCTGCTAATGCGTCTCTCACAAGTGTCATAATATAGTTAGGTAGGGGTTTGAATCCTGCAAGTGTGTGTGTTTGGATGAGGGGAGTTTCTGTGTGTGGAATTCTGTATGAAAGACATGTTCTTATTGGCAATCAGGGGAACACACTACATGATGCACATTACTCTTTCCAAACACTGATAATGTCAGCACCCTATAAGTACAGCCGGAGAAGATCAACCTCCCAGTAATCCGAATAGTGCACTCCACTAATGCATCTCTCTCACGTGTCATAACATAGTTAGGTAAGGGTATGAATCCTGCAAATGGAAAGTGTGTGTGTGTGTGTGTGTGTGTGTGGTGGCGGGGTAGTAGGGTGTGTGTAATTGCAAGTGTGAGAAAACAATTCCTTTTGGCGACTACTACAATACACCAGATGCTGCATATTCCCCCAGTAAACACAGGTGATGTCACCACACTATCAGTACAGCCAAACAGGGCTAATTTCCCAGTAATGCCAATAGTGCGCTCCGCTACTGGGCCTATTACTACTGTCAGAGCACAGATAGGTATATTTTGGAAACCCACAACTGCCACGTGTGGTTGTGTCACACAAAATGACCATGTGTGGGTTGTTGTTCATAACAATGCATGACATTGCTTAAACCAGCAATGGCAATGCACACATGATGTATGTGTGTGACACATACACATATATACCTGTGACCTTCAATAGTTCCCATGTCTGACGTGCCTCAAGTGAATACATGGTATTTGCACTGCATAACATTATGACTGTGTCTTACTGTGCAGGGTCTGCATGAGGTATGTGTATATACAGTGTGAGTTGTATATGGTATCATCCTAACAGCGGGGGTACACATCTGGTCTGGGCCATATAGACTACATATAGTCGATGAACAGGTGCTGCATGTCCCCACCTGTTGTGGGAGTGGTAACATGTTGTTCCACTGCAATTCAGTGACTACATGCTGAGAACCTTTCAGCTAGTGTGTTGTAGCTACAGTAATGCTCACACACAATGTTCGGCTGGATGCAGTCCAGCCATATAAAGACATATCTAGAGACCGTCATATTCGCAGTGTTGTTAGGGTGGACAGGTGGGTTTCCTGTGTATGGGTGGGTTGTGTGTGCCAGGCTATGAACCAGAAGGCAGTGCAACACACTGTTAGCTGCACATGGATAGGCCCTGATGCTTTGTGCTGTGCCAACAACCTAGAGGTAAGTGTATCTGTGGTGCCTTGAGATACCTCCCCCTTGTTCATGTGTGGTACATGTGTAGGGGACGACAGGCATGGTATGAGGTATAACCTGGCAGTGATGGGTTGCACCTGTGAGCCGTGAATCAGGAATCTGTTACTGCACAGATATTGCAGTTTACTGTGCTGAGGACAGTGTCCAGTGCATGCATCTTGCGGTGTACACTGCTGGTGTTGTGTAGCATTACTGTTAATGTCCTATCCTGTGTGATACCCATGGAGGTGGCTATGTAATCTGTGCCCTGCAGCAAAAGGCACTATGTGTGTTTCAAGAGGCTTCGCCAATATACAATGGCCCATGGGTGACACGTGCAAGCTGCCCCTCGCAAATCATTGTGGCTTCCCGAGCATGTAATCACACACTGACGCCCATTGGATTCCCTATGAATGACATTGAAGATTGAGCAGAATGTAGACATAGAACACCCTTCCTACACATTGTGGTAGCATACCTGGTGAGGGTATGATGGCAACCAAGGTCAGGCTCATACCAGCCCGTGCCACATGCTGAGAGAGCCCATCTATGTTCCCTATCATGTAGCCCAGGGAGGTACATCTCAGGTCATCCATAGTGGCATGGACAATGACTGAGTCATATGTGTCCATGCCTCTGACTGACCTGTATGCATGTGTTATGTGGTGGACCATAGTGCCCCATGGGAATATCACTGTGACCTTCACCATGTACAGCCTGTTGAGCGGGACCCCACTGCACCAGCCAAGAGAGGTACCTGACACATCTGTAGCAGGTGTGTTGTGTAGCCCTACAGGCTGTGAGTGTTTGGCACACGGGATGTGTGTGCCATGTGTGGCATGTGCTCTGTTCCGACTTAACGTATGCATGTGTGCCAGCTGCGGAGGTGAGTGATGCTCAGGCAGGATGCTATTCTGAGGCTCCAAGTATGCCCCAGTGTGTTCATGTGTTTGGATTGCTGTCAGTGCAGGTCTATGTCAGACTGGTATTGTAGTCACTGTAGTATGTGATGCCACCTGGCAGGGTATGGCAGTTCTGGGTTCAGAGTGCTCAGTCCCCAGATTGGCTACGTGGTTGCATCTCACACATGTGTTGTACGTTCCTGGCCAGGAGAGAGGGTTGACTGCATACATGTGGCAGCTGTGACATTGCCACATGACTCACATATACCACAACTGGACCATAGAGGTGATTCACAGGTTACCTTTGCACATGCTACGATAGTAGTGTGATTGCCATGGTGATTACCAACACATAGGGCCAATGGGGAACAACATACTGAAGGTGAGTATGTGTGGTTGTACTGCTTCTGATTTCATAGTGCTGGCATTTATGACTGCACACGTGGGCAAATGCCAGGGAAGTCATATGCAATGTGTCACAGGCAACGTACATGCGAACAGGACAGGCAGTGACGTTCTGTCAAGTGAGACATTGACATACGTATAGTACGCTATGCAGATGTCACTAGGAATCCACAGAAGCTCTGTAAATCTGCATTGCAGGTGGAAGCAGTGTTCCAGGGAACCTCAAGCAAACATGCATGCAAACAAAGCTACAGTAAGCAGGGCTAGAAGTAGTCCATTGTACAACAAAAAAGGGGTACCACTTCCAGTAGGTAACAGTGCAAATATGCAGGCACTATAAACATGTACCCAGGAATACACAGCTCAGCTGTCCATGGTAAAACAGATATTATTTAATATTTAATATAATTTAAATTAAAGTGGTACTGCACACATATCAACATGCGCAAACATCCACATTGCATAGTCGCTGTGGGCAACATGCCACCATTAGTGTACATGTCCATCATTGCGTATCACTACTTGCATTACCTTCTCCCCTGTGCTACCTATGTATGCGGCTATCTGTTGACATCCTTACCACCGGTATGCAATAATGTGCAGCTGTTTCACTATGGTACTTACTATGGGTGTAGATAACAATTCATGACAGTCATGCAGTTACTGCATCAGGCATGCTGGGATATACACACAATCATATCAGCACACTGTACTGTTACCAACATGATACTAGTAATACACTTCTATGTAGTCACCCTGTGCATCAGCAACATGTTAACCTGTTCCTGCACTGATGTTGGAGATTGCAGGAGGTGGCACAGTTTCATCATATGCACAGTGTGTGAACTAGGTATGCCTGAGTCTGCCACTGATACCACCAATTGACATGTATGTGTATGTGTGTTGGTGAGGGACAGCAGTACAGGGTGGGGCACTGTTGGTGCAGTGTGTGCGTGTATGTGGTAGCCCTAGGTGTTAACATTTTGCATGTTTGTATGCATGCACACAGTTCCACCACATGGCTGCCATATACTGGAGTTTGTGGACAGCCACAGACTGCACCTGGCAGGTCATACAGATCAGTGTCTGTGGCCACGGACATGGTACCTGTGCCTGGCAGGGGTGCTACGGACCATATCCAGTACTAAGGCAGACTGCGTACTGTCATCAGAAGCAGGTGTTCATTGACTGGACACAGGTCCCTTTTGGGACTGTCCAGAGCCATGTGCATGTGGTCTCCTGGGGCGGTCTGATGACAGCGCAGACCCAGCATTGCTGGGGCTGCTGCTGGCACTATGGGGGCATCCACGGGCCTGTTGTCATCTGCGCCAACTGCCAGCTGCTGCTGGCATACGGCCACGTCGTTGCCGCAACCATCCACCATTGCCCTGGCTCATGGACATGTAGTTGTGGAACTGCTGTAATATGTCCCCACAACGTCTGTCTATGACATTGGTGAAACTACGGATAGCATCCGCGATGTCACGCATACTGTCAGTCATGGATGTGTGACATACTCTCAGCTCCCTCAGACCCTGTCTGGTGTACCTTTCCATACGTGACTGTGCCTGCATGACAGCCCGAAACATAGCTGAGGTTGACAGTCCTCTTTGGGCATGTCTGCCAGAGGCAGTACGCCCACGGATGCTCCTACGAGAACCCATGGGCAACTGTCTGTGTGGTATCATCACAGGACCCTGCCCATGGCTGCTGTGTGGGGAAGTATGTGCCACAGATACCACATTACCCTGGTCAATGCCCACTGTATCCTGTCCATCACCTAGGGACATTGGTGACATAGTATGTACTGGCAGGATGACTGTGCGCAATGATGGGGTTGACAGCTGTGTACTGTCAATTGGCTGAACAATGACGGACCCTGACACACCTTCCTGTGCCATTACACAGATATCATCATTATCAGTACCTGTGGCACCAGATTCAAGTTCCCTGCTGCAGGACACCAGAGCAGCACCAGAACCTGTGGGAGGAAGACAGGAAACACAGTTTACAATGTCTACACCATGTTATCAGTGATGCACACATGCACACATGCACACGTGGACACAGGCACACGTGCACACATGCACACATGCAAACATGGACACAGGCACACATGCATACGTGCACACATGCACACGTGGACACATGCACACATGCACACATGCACACGTGCACACGTGGACAGAGGCATACATGCACACATGCACACGTGGACACATGCACACATGCACACGTACACACGTGGACACAGTCACACATGCATACATGCAAACGTGGACACAGGCACACATGCACACGTGCACACGTGCACACATGCACACGTGGACACATGCACACCTGCACAAGTGGGCACAGGCATACATGCACACATGCACACGTGGACACATGCACACATGCACACGTGGACACAGTCACACATGCACACATGCACACGTGGACACAGGCACACATGGACACAGGCACACATGCACACCCCGCAGTATACACACAGAGCACTATTGAGTTCCACTATTATTACTAGCACTATCAGGACTATTATAGGTATTGTTAAAACACACTCACCAGCATGGATGGGCTGCCTTGCTGTAACACCGGAGGGACCTGCAGAAATGAGGGGATTAATGTCAGTGGGCACAACTGAGCCATTGATACTACGTATGATACAGTTCAGTAGTACAACAGTTGCCTTTCACATGTCACCTGCTGATATTGGCAATATCACACCTACACAATTACATACTATTTTGACAGCTACATACCAAGGACACACCTTACACATGCATAAACTAACAGTGTACAGAACAGTCAAGTGTACATATGGCATATTACCTGCATGCTCCATGTCGTGTTGCTGTGTGGCTCTAACCTCCATCATAATGCAGGTGTGTTGCTGTTGATGTTCCTGGGCTGGAGCCACAACACTTAGGAGTAGCCCCTCCACTCTGGTGAGGGGGGGGTGTGTGGCCACCCCACCTCCTGTGGCGACCAATTGCCTGTGGATATCCGACGCACGCTGATGGACATTTCTGATTAAATCACTGCAGTGATGTCGTACCTGCTCATATGTCCTATTATGCATGCCAATGTCATTTACCCTACAGACAAGGACTTGCCACAGTGCAGCCCTCTCCTGCTGATTCTGGCTGGTGCGGGAAAACAGTATGTCATAATCCCGCACCAGGCTCTGGTGTATCTCTTCATCTTCTGCAGAGTAGGCAGGATTTCGCTGACGTGCCATGTTCCTGAAAGAGAACACAAACAGGATATCAGCAAACTATGTCAGCAAAATATGGCACACATACTATACATGATACTCAACTGTAGTGATATACTACTACTCCCATATGTAGCACGTGTGTGTCTCTTGGTGGATACACATGTACATGGCCAGATATCAGTGCTCAGCCAACACCTGTGCAACAATACCTACCACATTCCATACAACATGGTACCAAGCCCCATCAGTCAGCACACTGAGACAGGTCCAATGCACCACCTCACTCTCGGGGTTCATAACAAGGTTATGTGGAACGTCATCCACTAGTGTGATCAGGACACAAAATAATCGGCCTGGATATACATATCCCACCACCAGCACAGTAGACTACTTTGATATATATGTAAATAGACAGATTTTCTCTTGTTAGGACTGAGATGGTATCAATGCAGCCCACTGGGCCAGTGGAAGCCTCAACACACACTGCTGACCCCTTTGCAACTGCTTCCCATGGACATCCCGAAGAATGCAAGGAACATGCACACACAATTCTAACCCAGACCCTATGCACAAAGGTTAGGCATCCTGTCTGGTGGACCCCAGCCAAAGACAAATTGTATAATGATAAAAGGAGGCTACTGCAGGACAGATCAGAATCACATAAAGGGAAGGCATCTGTGGTCGGCACTAGTAATAGGCTAAGTTCTCTCATGACAACATCCAAGGCCAACTCTGAGAGAGAAATGGCCAAGGACACTATAGATAACCACAAGGCCTTCTTCAGTTTTGTTAGACACATGGACCAAAAGCCTCAGATATGCTCAGAGTTAGTACACAACTACATGAAATTCACTGAACCCACAGGTATTGGCAACATTCATGCAGACAGGTTTAGTGCAGATATCCCCCTCTCCCTCTCCCCCTAAAAAGATATACTTATCACAGCTGAATGTAACCTCCCTGTCATCTCAGATGTCCAGGTGAGGGCCGCCCTCAGCATAGCGGAACACACAGCATCAATGTGACCTGATGGTATCCATGGATGTGTGCTACGTGAACTCCAAGAGGAGCTACAACCACATATAAAACTGATATTTAACCTTAGCCTTACTACGGGATATGTGCCTGAACACTGGCGTACAGCAACAGTGGTCCCACTACACAAAGGAGGCACCTCTACTGACCCTGGGAACTACCGCCCCATAAGCTTAACCAGCCTGGTCTGCAAAGCTATGGAAAGATTCATTATGGAACTCATATACAGCGATATTGGGGACCTACAGACACTTGATCCCACCCAGTTTGCCTTTGTGAAGGGCTGATCCTGCCTTCTGAACCTGGTTGACTTTTTCAAAACAGTCACTACAGCCGTTGATGAGGGCAAAGCAGTCCATACAGCCTACCTGGACTTGCCTAAGGCCTTCAACACAATACTCCACTCAGGCATCATAGACATGCTCATCAGCTTAAATGTTAATACATATGTCACATGATGGGTTGCAAACTGGTTGAACAACAGACTCTATAAAGTCAAATTTGTGGGAGCCATGTCACACTCAAAGCCGGTCACAAGTGGTATCCCACAGGGCTCTGTCCTACGACCCCTCTTGTTTGGCATTTGCTTCTCAGATGTGAAAGCAAACATGGGCGGGTTGTGGATGACAAAGTTCCCAGATGACTGCAAACTAAGCGCCATAGTCGATACACCAGCTGACACACACATCCTACAGACAGGCCTCACTGAAACGGACAACTGGTGCCAGAATCATGGCCTAACACTGAATGGCATGAAATGTATAGTCATCCCCTTTGGGTAAAACAATGTACACACAACCTATCACATAGACGTACATATAGATACAGACCAATAACACATATGGAGGGTTCACAGTATGTAGACTATTAAATTGTTACTTTACATTACCCGTGTTTGTCACAGCTGGTTGTGTTACCGTTAGTATATGTTCCTGCTGCTGCTAGCCCAGCTTGATACTGACACTGATGACAGCTTCAACTTAGGTTGTCTTCAGTGTAGTTTTTGTTTGTGTTTTTATTTTCATTTTTTCTTTCTTTTTTTCTCTCTCTCTCTCTCTCTGCCTCCAGATGGTGCAATGAAAGTATTGCATGCATGGACTGGGAGTACAGGATGCTTTTGTAGGTATCTGCATATGTCCATGTGATGGCCTCTGCACCAATTGTTAGCCAGCATTTGCTAATTGCATGCAGCCAGTTGTGTACTGATTGCAGTTCTCACTGTGATTTCAGGACAGTGTTATAAAAGGGTATGTGAGATAGGCATTTCCCTTTCAGAATGTAAGGGCGGGGACCATGCTGGTATGCTGTGGACACTGTTCTGTGAGTGTAAAGGTTAGTATCTCTCTCATAATTCAGGCTGTGTTGTAGATTAACATTTCTCCATTCATCTCTCCTGTTTCCTGTACTAAGTGTGTATGTACACTGACACCTACAACTATATATATATATATATATATATATATATATATATATATATATATATATATACATATATTTATATATGTATAATAACTGACATTATTACCTACTAGCTACCAAGTAGCATGGCTGTTTCTGTTCATACACTACTATTATAGAAATCCGCTAGATTTGACAGTAAATATACATGACATTCTTTGTGTACTACACATCCTATATTCCCTTTACATTCATTCCTACTATTACATGATATATTTATTGTAGCACAATGGTTTTATATAACAGTCATGGCTTAGTGGTAAGTCATGCAGACTACTGTTTCCAAGGTCCTGGGTTCAGGACTGACAGTGGGATTTTATTTTGCTTTTGAACTGACTACAGGACCTGTCATTCAGAGTGACTAAGGCACATTTAAGCAGTTGTAACCAGGTTAGCGCTGGTTTGCCCGGAGCTGCCGCATGTGCACTGGCATTTAGCTCCGTGCACACAAGCGCACAACCGTGGTAATTTCTTTGAAAGAAATGAAAATGGGGAGACAGGAAAGTGGTGAAAAAGGGGTCACAAAGAGGGTAAGACAGTAGGGAAACAAGCTTGGGTTTTGCAGGAGGGATGTAGGTAAGGCCCATAGCTGCCCATTTCTTCATCAGCAACAGCTGTGCATATGTTTGTAATTTGGTGTGACATTTGAAACCTTCCACCACTGAGAGAGGTGTCAGTACAACAATAATACTTGTTGTACAGCCAATTGTAATTGACAGTTTCCATGTCCAGCAGACATGTGTGCGAAATGGGCAGCTATGTATGGGGCGTAATTTTTTTGTGGGTACAGAGTGCCCTTTTATTTTATTTTTTTATTTCAGGTGAGAGTGGTATGTCAGGTAATGGAAGTCGGTATAGCTGGGGAGGTAGGTTGGTTAGGTCAACAGACAAGACAAACAAGACGCATACAGGGGCGGTGTATGACATGTGTGGGAGGGGTTACACAATTGACGGGGACAGATGTTTGGATACCCAGAGCCCTTGAGCCCACAGATGGCAACAGTGGAACTGATATCCCCACCCATGGGCAGTTGCCACTGTACCTTCACTGCCCAGGACGGGGCTGTGCTGGGGGCTGTGTAGGCCGGGCAACAGGCATGCCCATTAGTTGTGCCACCTGTGTCTCAATCTGGCGTAGGGTCCCAAGAACAGATTCCTGGATCATATATGAATTTCATATTTCCTTTACAAACTTGGCTTCCTACAATACCATTTTCTAACTATGAATTCATTACTTTTATTACTGCTTTTCTTATTATTATTTATATATATATACACACGTGTCTATGTGCATGTATATATATATATATATATATATATATATATATATATATATATATACACATATAAATAAATATATATATATATATATATATATATATATATATATATATATATATATATATATATATATATATATAGGTCCCTTTCTAAACATCTAAAACCCATAACATCTAATTTCATAACAGTGAGACCAGAACATCTAAAACCTAAAACATCTAAAACCCATAACATTGAATTTCATAACATCTAACAGTACAAATCACATGAAAATAATATCTCCTCCACATATAACGACATATAATGACACCAAACTACCAAACACACCTTTTGCTATGTTTCTGCAAGGGGGCTTGATACAGTGGGGATAGAAAATATACTTTTTTCCCACTGTAGTGCGATCTTGGAGTTGGTATATTTAATTTACGGGAGGTGTGGTGGGGGGCAGAACCCCTCACATGGTGGGTGCAGGGCATAGTAAAAAGTGTGTTTGGTGTCATTATATGTGGAAGGGATGTTATTTTCTTATGATTTGTAGTGTTAGATGTTATGAAATTCAGTGTTATGGGTTTTAGATGTTTTGTGTTTTAGATGTTCTGATCTCAGTGTTATGAAATTAGATGTTATGGATTTTAGATTTTCAAAGTAGACCCATATATATATGTGTTTGTATATACATATATATATATATATATATATATATATATATATATATATATATATATATATCAAATTGTCTTTCAGCTTTTCCCAGTTAGGGGTCGCCACAACGGAATTCTGGTCCACTAATGCTTGGCAGCGTATTTTTACAGTATTAGTTGCCAGCCCAATGCCCAACCTTCAAAAAAGGCACACCCATTCATGCATGCACCTACTTGCTTGTCTTTAATGTCACCTGATTGTGGGACGACATGCAGACTCCGCACAGAAGGCATTCCACCTGAAAATTGAACAGGAGAACCTCTTGCTGTGAGGTGACTGCTAACTGCTGCACCACCACGTCTCTCTCTCTCTATATATATATATATATATATATATATTTAGATCGATATAGATAGATATATTTGCATACTTGTTGACACAGTAAGTAGAATGTTGCTTAAATGGCAAAACTTTTAACTGTACTGAAAGGTTTGGCATTAGGAATGGCAGTATTGATGTGAGTATTTTCAGATTGGAGTTAGAATAAGGACTAAGAAGGAGATCCATTTAGTGTTGTGCATGTGAGTAAAGTATGTGTGAGCATTTCTTATGCAGAAGTTGTTTTACAGGATTTTCTGTAAGGTAAGACAGAGGACTGCAGTTAGGGGCAGGAGCAGAGTTAAAGTTAAGGCTATCATATTTTAGTAGAGTGATGCAGGTGGGCATGTGTACTAAGCCTAACACTCCCCCTTAGCCCCAACCCTATACATTACTTTACAAAAAAAACCCACATTGTCTACTGTACCACTGCCTGGGATTTCTTAAGGATTACTAGGAGCAGAAAGCATTATCGGCAGTAGTTTCATGCTCACAATTTCCCTCTCTGACTCATAGACTGCATTACTACTGAGGATTCCCTTGAGCTGGAAAATCAGCACTGAAGGCAGTTTCACTGGTCAGATTACATGGGACTAAGGCATTCTGGAGCAACAACTACTGTTAGTTAGCCATGGGTTCTTTGCTGGAAAACATGTGATTCCTGATTTATACTACCAAGTGATTTAGTTTTTTAAACAGATTTATTGACCAAGACTGGCCTAATTACTATGCAGTAGTAGGACTTTAGCAAAATGTTCATATAAGGTATTCTAAAATATTACTAATAAAGTTAATGACTAGACTAGCAATTGCAAGCTATTTAAAATCTTGGCTATTATTTAGAAAGCCCTAAATTTTACCTTGTTCCTAGTACTGTTGACATAGAAAGACTGCTACTATTGGTGCCCTCATCATACTGATAAGAAATTAAGTTAGGACTGGGTCCTATGTCACCACTGTTAAATGCTTTAAAGTTCTAATTAAACATTTCCCAAAGCAAACTAACCCAATTCAGGGCAGACTTCTAGAAAGGATAGCCTACACGCAACTCTCTCTTTATATCCAGCACTACCACCTACTGTCCTCCAAACAGCTTGGATTCTGGCCAGGGTGAAGAACTGTGACAGGACTTTGGTCCATAACTGAACACATTTTGCAATACTCTGATAGTGGTCTCCCTGCAGGTGTCCTATTTATAGACCTGACAAAAACATATGACCTCACTGAAATTGAAATTGGTATCTGTCCAGACTCCTCTCCATAGTTTAAAAACATCCTCACTGACAGACACTTCATAGTTAAAATAGGATCCTCCCAATCAGAATCTGTACCTGTTACCAAAGGTGTACCTCAAGGATCCATTCTTGCCCCCCTCCTCTTCACCATCTTCATTAACAAACGTCCTTGTAACCTCTCCCATCTCTTACTTATCCCCTATGCTGATGACATGGTCATTTACGGATCAGGTCACTGTTACACCAGCATTCAGTGCCAATTCAAGTCAGACTTACATGAGTTCCACC